>NC_141043.1:26332500-26495000 GCF_052040795.2 Danio rerio
ATTGGGAGTGGAAATTTCAGAATAAATCAGGTTTAAAGGATATTAATAAACCAACCAACACTAATAAACAACAAACATAAATCATCAGATGCGGATCTATCTCACAGTTTTATTTTTTTGTTCTAAGATACAGAATTATTGGAATGGAATTTTTGAAGAGTTTTCAGAGGTGTTGAAGTTGCAATTACAACCGGATCCAATGCTTTTAATTCTCTGAACAAACACATTTGTGTCAAATAAACAAAAGAAATTGCTCTCATATTGTTATACTGCCAAAATGCTACTGCGACTGTTTTGAAAAAAGGAATCCCCTACATGTAAACTGTTGCTTGGAAGAAATTCCTCTATGTTACATTTGGAGCAGATTAGATACTATTTGAAAAGAAAACTCAAAAAATGTGTCAAAATTTTGAGTCCTTTTATCTGCTACCTTAAAAAAACCTTGTGGATTAATGCATCTCTTCTGTAATGTTTTAATATGCTTCATCATCATGCTCTGTAGTTCAAACAGGCCTTTTTATTTCAATCTTTTTTATTGGTCTTTTTTATGACAATACAAATTAAATATTGAGAGGTAAACAGTAACGTATTGTCCATTATTAATCCCATCCCTTAACCTCTCATTCATTAACTCAACGAAACAATAAATAAATAAATAAATAAATAAATAAATAAATAAATACCAAATTGAGAATATTAAATACATAGGAACATGACATCAGAATAACTGGATACAGATGGGAAAAATACAAATTATTCAAATTAATTAATTGGGTGTTTTTACTTTAAAAGTATGGCACGTCTGGATAAAATTGTGGTAAAGGCAAAAACCTTGCTGTCACATACTGTCAAATCAGGTCCAAGGGATACACCAAAGAGGGCTAGCAAAGGATCAGGTTGTACATTTAAGGGCTTTATTGAATGTATTAAAATTACCTGACCAGCAGTGGACATGTCCATAACACATGTAGATGGTCAGCAGGGGAATATTTCCAAGGATTACAAGCAGAGCTCCTATCTAGAAAGAAATTAGCCAACTGAGCATTGGTTAAGTGAGCTCTAAATAATATTTTATACAGCATCAAACCATGTCTAGCACATAATGAAGAGGAATGCACCTGGGCTAAAATGTTATCCCATAGATCCTCCCATATCATTTATTAAATGATAAATATCTGAAATCAAATGTTTATGAGTGTCATTCAAATCAAGGAAATGATTTATATGCATTTCAGCGGGGCGGTTGGGTAAATAAGGGAACTGCTTCTGTATGAAATGTCTGATTTGGAAGAAGCAGAATCAAACAGGTCTTTTAAAACAAGTTGATTATGTGGGTGGGTTTTTTATTTATTATGATTTTGATATTGTTTATCCTATTTTTTTCCTTTTTATTTTCCTTTCTTTCTTTCTTTCTTTCTTTCTTTCTTTCTTTCTTTCTTTCTTTCAAATATTTGCCTGCATACAGTGTCTCCCTTTAAAGGTTCATATTGTTTCTTCTGTCACTCAAAAAAAAAAAAAACAAGCAAAAAAAAAACAAACAAAAAAACAACACTGCGTGACCCGGTAAACAATGCAGCTAAGCCCAGTAGTGCAATTACTTTGTTAGTATCACAAGAGTCTTTCATACAGTCAGTTGGTCTCTCATCTATTGGAATTCGTAATTGAAACGGCTTTTATAATTGTGAAATGTCAGTGGAGCTGGCAGCGTCACATTCATCCTGCCTCGAGCCATCAGACACCACGGGCTTCCTGCTTTGGGTTTCGACTAGACATGTTTCTCATACTTCACCAAAAGTTGCAGGTATGGAATTGCAGCCTCATATAACTGGATGATATGAAGTAGTAGACAAATATTTAACCGCCTCTGTTAAGACTCCTTTGAACTGCAGTACTATTGACTATGGCTATCTTTTGCAAGTTATAGACTTTGATCTGAAGTGGTGACCAGATGACGCCCTCAGATGTGTTAAAACTGACATATGGTTGTGTGAAATTGGAGTGTGGGGAAAAGTGACATGATCTATCTATCTTTCTGTCTTTCTGCCTGTCTGGTCTGTCTGTCGGCCTGCCTGCCTGCCTGTCTGTCTGTCTGTCTGTCTGTCTGTCTGTCTGTCTGTTCGTCCGTCCATTCATCCATCCATCCATCCATCCATCCATTAACACACTCACCCATCCATCCATCCATCCATCCATCCATCCATCCATCCATCAACCCACTCACCTATCCATCCATCCATACATCCATACATCCATCTATCCATCAATGGATCATCTGTCTGTCTGTCTGTCTTTCTGTCTGTCTGTCTGTCTGTCTGTCTGTCTGTCTGTCTGTCTGTCTGTCTGTCTGTTCGTCCGTCCATTCATCCATCCATCCATCCATCCATTAACCCACTCACCCATCCATCCATCCATCCATCCATCCATCAACCCACTCACCTATCCATCCATCCATTCATCCATCCATCCATCCATACATATATACATACATCCATCCATAAATACATCCATACATCCATCTATCCATCCATGGATCATCTGTCTGTCTGTCTGTCTGTCTGTCTGTCTGTCTGTCTGTCTGTCTGTCTGTCTGTCTGTTTATTTCGTACACTATTGTATTTTTCCTTTAAGCTTTAAGCATATACAAATTACATATTATTCTTAAAACAAGATAAAGGGCCAATTGTCCATTCACAGAGATATATTTGGGTTTAAAAGGGTAATTATCAACAATCAGACAAACGTAGTATATCAAACAAGCACTCACGAGCCGGATAGTGGACACTCCTATTCAGGCAGCATGTGAGAGTGTTTACTGCCGTCTGAAGAGCTTTATCACCATATACCTCACACAAAACACCATTAACTAAATGACAGAGAGCTGAGGACGCTCAACACTTCAGTCCTATAATAATATCTCCTTAATGTGACCTCAGCCATGACATAAGCTAGAGTGGATGAAACAGACAAAATCACAAACCCCTTTTGGTTGTCCTTGATCATTCGATAGTGCTTTGTGTTTTTGCAGCTGATTTGCATGTATTGTAGGTGTATTTTGAAAATATCAGTTTCGAACACACCCACAACATCCCCCATTCTACATCCGAAATAGTTTTTTGTTCAATTCTGATACTTCAAAATGTAAATCAAGGAGTTTATTCCAAGTGTTCTGGTGAGACACGATTGCTTTATATGAAAAACTGATGAAATTTCAATAACTATTCATATATAAACATTGATGAGTAAATGTAAGCTAGCTCAACCCTACCTGTTGCACAAAGATTTTTACCCAGCTAAGTTTACATTTACTACTTTGATTGGTCTTAAGAAGGCAGGTTGGTTTTGAGCTGGAAAACATTTTTTTTATTGGCACTCACTCATTAACCTGCAGTTTAGTTTGTGGTTTATTATGAGTTGCCAAAGTGCAATGAACCACCAATTACTCTGCTATATGTTTTATGTGGCTGATGCCCTTCCAGCTGCAACCCAGCACTGGAAACCAACCATACATTCTCTCATTCCTCTCCTATAGCCAATTTAGTCTTACAAATTCACCTGTACACAAACACTGGATGAGCAAGCTCCACACAGAATTGCTTCTGTTCCAGTCAGGACTCAAACCAGTGAACTTCTTGCTGTGCGGCAACAGTTCTAACAACTGAGACACTGTGCCGCTTTTAAAGAAACACACCACTTTTTTAGGGCATTTAAGCATTTGAGTTTGACCTATTTTTGAATCTATTCAATCAGTCTCTAGGTTTGGAGGGAGCACTTTTAGCTTAGTTTAGCATGGATCAATGATCAATGAGTCCGATTAGAGCAATGAGTCAGATTAGACCATTAGCGTCCTTTAAGTATTAAAATGTTCTTCACGCTAAATTATTTCTTCACACTAAAAATAAAAAATAAATAAATCTTCAAATTGAATTAAATAAATTAAATAAATTCTTTCAAGAGTTCACACTTAGCTGATGATTGATTATAAGATTTTTGGCATGCTGTTCCAGGAAAGAGCCCTGAGCTCAAATGATTCTCGAGCCTGGGGTTCCCTCTCGTTTGCAGGGTGATAGGGGAGATTGAGCTTACATAGATCTCAAGAACTCCCTCGCTTATTTGTGGTTAATAACGAATTGCTTTATGAGGAAAAATACTGTTGTCTAGGAACTTGAATATAGTGCCAATTGGGTTTAGTCAGTTTATTTATGATGCATGTCTTTCGACGGTTGGGAAGAAACCGGGGAACCCAGGGGAAACCCAGGTGAACAGGGGGAGAACATGCAAACTCCACATAGAAATACCAATCGGCCTGGCAAGGATCGGAACCAGCGACAATCCTACTGTGAGGCAACAGTGCTAACCACTGGACCGTCGTGCCACCCAATCTAAGAAAAAAAGAGGGAGGAATAGGGGAGGACTGAGGAAACTCTTCAGATCACCGTAGTATGAAGGTTATTTATAGTGACTTAGGAATCATGTGATTGGAGAATTGGGTATTAGCTAATGCGGGTCCAGCCATGATCAATCATAAACACGTGATCCTCTCAAAGTTAGTTTATAAATAAACTTTACTTAAAGGTTCTTTAAGTAAAGTCCTCTGTGGAACTGTTGTGAAAGTTCTAGTTTGGAACCTAGTTTGTATTTAAGAGTGTGGTGATTTTGGAGCAGGTTTAACTCTGGATTACAGATTGAAAATCTGAACTGAAAAAAACAACAACACATTCAAATAAAGTAAAACTCCATCTCGTGCTCCAAATCATAAATTTTGTATCTTGTTTGTAATGTAGACCTTTAAAATAGAAACACAAATTTCTCAGATTTGATAAAAAATAACTTCATTCATTCATTCATTTTCTTGTCGGCTTATTCCCTTTATTAATCTGGGGTCGCCACATCGGAATGAGCCGCCAACTTATCCAGCACGTTTTTATGCAGCGCAGAACATGCAAACTCCACACAGAAACGCCAACTGAGCCGAGGATCGGACCAGCGACCCAGCGATCTTCTTGCTGTGAGGCACGGCACCACCTACTGTGCCTAAAAAGAACTTAATTGGCCTTTTTAAAGATGAACACAATTTTTATGGATTTGAAACAACTACTACAATGTTCATTTTGCAGTGAATTAACACTTTAATCAGTCCAAAAAAATGACTGCCTTGTAAAAATGATAGCATCTTCAAAGAATTAGCCGGCAGAAACACTCAGTCTTTGTATCTGAGCGTGGGCCGTGTGTTTTTAAGTGTGTGTGTGTTGGTCTATGGGCGCCTGAGGCTTCCTCATCTGACTGTTAAAGTGTGTCAGCGTGAGAGGGAGGCGGAAAGCTTGCCTGTGTGCTGCTTGAAGCGTGTGTGCGTGTGCTTATGGGTGTGTGTGTGTGTGCGTAAGGCTGCTGACGGGACTTGTCACTATCAGTCTCACAAATCTCTGGCACCGGGTATGTTGACACTCTGCCCGAGGGGGAAGGAGCCGGCAGAGGTTGAGGAGAGCAGCGGTTTCCCACGGCTGAAGCTCGCCCGCCTCGGCCCTGCCTCTGCATTCCTAGGCTGCCAGCACTCCGTAAATGTTTGGACAGCCTTGAACAAATAACACACCTTGAAAGGCACAAGTACAGGCTCTTTTTCCCCTTTTCTTATTCTCTCTCACACGCTCCCTCTCGCTCGCTTACTGTTTAACTCTGCTCTGTCCACCTCCTGACCGCAGACGCTGCCTCCTGCCTCTCTTTAAACTTGTCTGTCAAATATATGACGTGTAAACACTAGGCCAGCATACGGGTGCACGTAAGCACATGCCACGCATCATAAACTTTGCTTTATAGGGTCTATTTACAATCTTTCTCATGTCAATTTCCAAACTTGTTTAGATGTTTTGAAGTAAAATGTTGCATTCAGGTCCAGTGTTGTGGATTTCCGTCATAAGTTGTTGATTTAAACTAAATGATTGTTTTGTTTTGTTTTGTTTTTTTGATAATTTTTTTGGAGTTCCAGATTCTGATTGGTCGAACAGCCTTAGAAGCTATTACAATATACTTTACATACAGCACCTGTGACTGTTGCTTTTCAGCCATAGGAGCTGAGCTTAAGAAACAATTTATTGCTCTATTTTGTAAAACCTTGCTCTGTATATGGAATAATCCTTTTATAAAAGCAATAATGCACTCAAAACAATTTTTAACTGTGAATTTATAATACATAAAAGAGGTTTTAGGCATTACGCTCTGCTCCACTGTTATAAATACACAACCACAGCTTCATGGCAATGCTTTTATTAATAAATGTTTTCATAATGACATTTTAAGATAGTAACTAAGATGTAAAAAAAATAGAATACAAAACAAAACTGTAGACAGGGAGGGGCAGTATTTATGATACATTTATTTCAAATACATATTTTTAATACAAAATACTATTTTGTAATTTGTATTTGATAGGGTTTATGAAAATGGGTTAATATTTTGTATCAAAATACTTTAGTGTCTTGTTTTTTGTATTTTTAAAATACTGTGAAATATTTTGTAAGAAGTCTACATGATGAAATCATAAAATGCGGCCTCACACTGATGCTTTCTTAGTTATTTGCCTAAGCTTGAGGTCAGAACAGAAAATTGATTGCAACGGTGGACAACGCTTGCAGTTTGGATGGAAATGATGCATTTTTTCACTATGGGAATGAACTGAGACTTTTCCAGAACTAAAAAAAATCTTGGGAGAATGCGTAAACTGTACAAATAAAGTAATCTTGGATGAATTGCTCATGTAGATGTCAAGAAAATAAGACAAACAACATAAAATTAAATTTGCTTAGAAAAAGTTATCAAACATTGTTTACTTCACTAATTCAGTTTAATCCAATATGCCTACTGATAGAAAGTTTGCGAAGTTACACTCCCATGTAAAAGTATTTTATAGTATTTTCAAAACCATATTTTATTTTGTCGTTTATTTTGATACATGAAAAATTGAAGTATTTGGTATTTTATTTAAAAAAAAAAAACATTTCAATGTATTTTTGCCTATCCCTGACTGTAGAAACAGTGAAAAATGCATCCTAAAATGCTATAACTCAGGGGTCATTAATGTCGATCCTGGGGCCCATTTCAGAAAGGAGGTTAAGTGAAAACTCAGATTATTTTAACCTTGAAATGAGAAAAGCTCTGGGTTTTCCATTTCAAAATGGCAGGTTTGTTAAACTGGAGAAAGCAGGGTAAGTCAAGCCTGTTTCTGAAAGAGAGGTAACTTTAACTCAGAGTCAGTTACTGTGGTAACTTACTCTGTGAACCTAACAGGAGCAGGTTTTATTCTCTAAACTCTGAGTTTCCGTCAGTCTCCTCCTCTTTTTTAAAGAAGAAGCAGTATTTCTCGCCTTAGCCTTACGTTTCCACCCACCTATTTTAATATCATTTTGGATATGTGCTTAAAAACGATTGATATAAACGTCATGATGCACATAACTTTTGAAAACACGCATAATAAAACATGCGCATAACCGAGTAGGATAAACTTTTATTTGTTAAGAAAAGATGCGCATAAACTGCGATGGAAACACTTTTACTGAAAAAATTCCAGTATGTGCATTAAAAAAAAGGTTTGTTATAAGAGATGATTATGAAAATGTGTGTGAATGGACAAATCAGTAGGCTGATCACACTGTAACACATCGTAAATGTTGTTTTGGTCATTCTTAAACGCCTTACCCGTTTCCGTATTAATGTACTGTATATTATCAATTAACTCCAAAGTGTCAAGAGCATCTGTTCTTCGCGTCTTATGGCATCAAACGCCCCCTCGCGTTTATTGTGTTAACATTGTCTTCTGAGGCACAAGTACATTTATTATATAAAAAAAGATCAACGTAGCTTCTTCTACCTCAGTAAATTCAGTTTTTACTTCTGTTATTTGACGCCAGTTAATCAGGAAATTACAATTTTGTTCTCTTTAATTCGTTGGATGGAAAAGCTGCTTTATTTGCACATCTTTTATTCCAGTTTTGTACATAAATTTAATTAATATTTCTGGATGGAAACAGCTATTGCTTACATTTCAGTCACACAAAGAAAAAAGTCACGTACGGCTTGTCCTTTTTAAATAAATAATTAGCTTAAATTCACTGACCTTCAACAGGGACATGTACTGCAAAATAGATTAATGGGATTATTTTTCTTTCTAAAAACTATTGTTTAGTTCTGCTTACATTATAAATGTCATATCAACCTCTATCACTTGACCAATAATAGAGGTAGACACACAAGTGCACTGTTAAATCTATTAAAACTGATCAACGAGTATAAAAGTGGGAACGTTTACATTTTTTTAAACATCACACATTACATTATTTATTTTGTCATATTTAATTATTTAAATACTTTAGATGTAAAATTACGCATTAAGTTAAGCAGCTATGTTTTCCCACGCAACTGTCTCGTTTCACTGATGCAGTGGTGTTGCTTTTGAAAATATTTAGTAATATTTGCTATAAATTTGCATGAGCACATCAAGTTCAGCTGGAGAAAGAAATGCTGATCTCTTTTTTCAGATATTGCAATGGTCACTCGTAATATCTGCCCTCCATTAATAATGCCTTTTTAAAGTCGCGGTGTGCGCGCTTATCTCTGAGTGGGTCTACTCAAAGTTGATTGACCCAACTCGGATCAGCTATTCTTAAACTGAAAACTCAAAGTTTTTAATCTCTCAGTTAATCAACTCCGAGTTCAAGTTTAAACTCCGGTGTCCCTCCAGGGTCCCTCCAACTTGCCTTAACACACCTGCCTGGGTGTTTAAAGTATACCTATAGTAAGACCTTGATTAGCTTGTTCAGGTGTGTTTGATTAGGGTTGGAGCTAAATTCTGCAGGACACCGGCCCTCCAGGAACAAGTTTGGTGACCCCTGCTTTAACAGGACATTTCGCCCATATGACAATTTGTTGTTAATTTATGAAATCATGAGATCCAATCTAAATTTTTACCTTTAATTCAACAATTAGTGATCAGAGAACAGTATGCAGTGCAATCTTCTTGTCGTATAATAACATATATTTGTTTATTTGAGATTTTAATAAATTTGTGTTTACCTATTTGCTATTTAGCATCTATTAGCTTTAATTGTGGTGAAAACTTTAGTTTTTTTTACTTTAAGCTCATAATTTTTAACCTTTGTCAGCTAATTTAATCTTCCAGGTTTAAAATCGTATAAAAATTGTAGTTATGTGTATATATGGTTTATGAAATTATAGTCAAGTCAAGTCAGTCAACTTTATTGTCAATCAAACCATGCAACAGTACATTACACAGTAGACTGAAATTGCGTTTCTCCCATACTCCAATGTGCAATTTAAAAACAAAAATATGACACACACTAGACATAAACAAAACATTTAACTAATATAGTACAAGATAAATTAAATAATAGACACTAATAAACTGTGACCAGTTATTATATATCCTATTGTTCCAGAATTATGAATAGCCTGTTGTATATGTAACAAGCCATTCAATTACTTACTGTTTATTTCTTTGCATTTTATCCTTATACAATATAAACTCACGCGTCACGATTTTATTTTGTCTAAAGTTGGTGAGCAAAACTGACAGTTGTTTGCCCTTCTCTTTTTCCCCAGCTCTGCAGGCCAGGGCCACTCCTCCCACTGCTCGCAGCGCTCCATTTAAAAAAAAATTCTGTAGACTTGAACTTAAAGAGGTGGGTTTCATGACCCTTTCAAGAAGTGAAACATCACTTTTTTTAGGTATTGGCCAGTTTTGTGATTATTGGTTATTTGGCTTTTTATAGCCAAATAGCCAATGCTGTATCAGGGTTCGCCACATCCAGAAACATGCCCTATTTGGTGAAAACAGGTTGGCGTGACTGAGGAATTCTTAATTAGGTATGGTCCTAAACCTGACAATGAGAACAATGTATATATATAAGTAGTCTTATAATACACACAGTGTCAAGATGATTTATTGCCTTATGTCAATAATTTATGAGTATGTTTTGGACGGTGTATGGTAATAATTTATGGTATGGTTTGTCCAATGTGTTTCATGAATGTAAGACTGGTGACCAATGACAGGCAGCTTTTCCTAGTTCACAGGCTTAGGGTCCCTGCTTAGTGGTAGGATTTATGACGGTTTGTCCCAAATTGACAGTTGAACCAAGTGTCGGGCTGATTTTGGCAAAGATTTACAGTATAGTTAGATTTGTGGCAATGTGTATGGTTTGTCATTTTTACAACCTATGCCGCTCTTCTGGCATTCCAGCTCCTACCAATCTGTGAGTGTAAGCAGTGGGGTTTCAGGTTGGGGGTGTAATGGGTAAGCACATTTTGAATGAAAGAATGGTAGTAAATAGTTTTTTTGTAATTTGGCCCATACACATGCAAAGCTGGCTATCTGGTGTGTTTGCGATGTTTTTACATTTTTTTTCTTTTCCTAAAAAGTCGTTTGACTTTTTTTTTTTTTTTTTTTTTTTTTTGTTTAACCATGATTCTCAAGCCTCTGTCCTATCTGTGGCCCTTTTCTGTGGGGGAGAAGAAAAGGTGTCATGTTTTGTGTGCCCTTCTCAGAACATCAGCATGTGTTTATCTCAGTACTATCAGTACAACACAATCTAGAGGCTAATGTAAAAACTAAAACATTAAGCAGAAACAAAAAGTATTCAAACAAGTATTTTCATTGTTGCCTTGTCCAACCTCAGTATGTTTGAGCCACATTTTTGTAGATGTACATCAAGACCTTTTAACCAATTCTTTGAGTTCACATATACATTTTAGCATGTCAATGTACTGAAAGTATGTTGTGTTTACATTTTTATTTATTTTTTGCTGTTTAACAAATGTTTTGGGTATCTGCTTTAGGAGTCAGATTTAATATGCTTGTTCCAAAACTGACAGTTGAACCGGGTCTCAGTCGGATTTGGGTTAGATAAACTTCTAGTTAGAATTGTGTCAATGTATGGTTTGATGTAGCATCTCATTCCTTTTTTTATGACGGTGCTCCTTTCCTGACTATCTGGATTCTTCCAGTCTGTGAGTGTAAGCAGTAGAGATTCTGGTTGGGGGTGTAATGGGTAAGCAAATTTGTAATGAAAGAATGCCAGTAAATAGTTTTTTGTTTCTTTTCTTTTTTTTTGTAAACAGGCCTATACACATGCAAAGCCGGCTATCCAGCGTGTCTGCGATATTCTTAATTTTTTTTCTTAAAAAAAAGATAGTTTGATTTTAAAACATTTAGGGTTAAACGCTGCTACCCAGGCCTCATCTATCCTATCTGCCATCCTACTGTGCCTGGATGGTGACTATGAGTCCAAATTCTGTGGGGAGAAGAAAAAGTGTCATGTTTTGTGTGTTTTTTCTCATAAACTTCAGCAGTTTTTATCCCTGTACTATCAGTACAACACACAATAGAGGCTATGTATAAACAAGAAAACAACAACAATAACAACAACAACAACAACAAAAAAGTCAAAAGTATTCAAACAAGTATATCCCTCTTACATATATTGTCTGTTTACATGGGGATCATGTGAAATTAGCAGTGTGGTAGTGTTAATGATTTTTACGATGGCAATTTTGTGTATATGTGCATCAACACTTTATTACCAATACTTTGAGTTAACATACAACGTTGAGCAAACTGATATACTAAAAACAAGTTGTGTGTACATTTGTGTTATTGTTTAACAAATGCATTCATTCTGATCTGGCCCCACAGATAGTATGTAAATTATAAAAGGAACAAACATAAACCACATTTCGCTATGTCAGAATATAAATATAAAAGGAAACTGTGATTTTTAAGCATACCTCAACATATCGCACTTCACTATATTAAGGTGCTTTTGTCAATCCCCTTCAAAAAAAACTGTTTTACTTTAGATTGTTGTTCAAAACGAAATTCAGCACCATTTTCTTCAAGTGCTTTTCTCACTTCAGTAGAAACATCATGCCCAGTTTTTATGACAAACTTTAATTTCAGGAAAAAATCTATTAATTTATTACTGAATATTTTCCTCAAAAATGTGTTAAAAAGGCTTTATGCGTCACGATCAACTGAACTGTAGGTAATTGGTACAATAATGTTAGGTTTTTTCACCTACTTCTGTATGTGTAAATATTTGGGCTAAAAACCTCACATGGGATTTTACATGCCTACAAATATATGCCACACCCATGTTCTATACACACTTAAACCCATATCTAACGGCGATATTCTTGTCCACAAAACACTGTTGTAAATTTTAAAGATGTGTAATTTACAGCGAAAATCTTTTTGTATTCATTTGAAAATACTTTTGTAAAATCTTAATTTGGAAACTATGTTTACACCACTAGATTAATTCTAGATTTGTATCAAGATCATGGACAACACTGTGCACGTTTTTGTTTGACAGTGTTTTTAGGTTAAGTCTCGTTTCTGATAGCTGTCAGCATTGTATTTACAGAAAAGATAAAAGAATAATTTCAATATTTTTGTGAAAAATTAACAAGTTTCATCATGAAAATGTTTTTTTTTTTTTTTTACATGTATGAACGGAATGCTTTTTTTTAGAGTAACATGTTTCAAATTATTTACTTGCATTTTTGTTTTAGAATTAAACAGGTATAGCTCATGCGACCACGGCACAATCATGGTGTATTATTACATTTCTGAGGGTACACTCAGAACATCAAAGCTTTGTTTGAGGAATTTTGAAAAAATTGTTCACACCAAAACATAGAAAAGAACAGCTGTAAGATATGTCTGTTTCGAACAGTGAGCACACTTCAACATACGCTATACAAAACCTTTAATCAAGAACTAATCTTTTCAGCATCTACCATAAAGTAAAAGAGCTGATAAAAGATGTTTTATCTTTACTACCAACTTCTAGAGTGAATGACCACAAAACATTTTTCCCCCAATTGAACGCAGCACAAATAAATGTGTTACATTTTTAATGTCTTACCACCTCTAACTAGTATTGTTTGTGATGCGAAAATCCATGTGTTTTAAACTGCAAACAAATTTATGCTATGCCTTAGTAAAACATTTTCATTCTAAAATCTCCCATGTTATGTATAAAACCTACATATCTAACTAAAATATAGTCATGCACAAAATCACTTATGTAAATTAGAAAAATGTGCAATTTACTATGAAAAAAAAACAAAAAACATTTGTAATTATTTTACAATGTGCTGATTTGTAAATGATGTTTCCTTCTCTTAAGATACAATCTTGATATCCATCAAGATCATGGACAACATTGCACACATGTTTTTGTTGGGCGATATGTTTGTAGGTGAGGACAATGAAACGAAACACAACTAAATTCTAAATCCAACTCAATTTAGAATGTTTTCATTAGCAAAAAAACTTTTCAATGTGTAACATTATTCTTTAGAGTAACATGTTTCAATAATTTACCTGCAGGGACTACATTTTGTTTTATACGTAAGCAACAGGTGTACACACGACTACGACTATAGTAAGACGCTATGATACGATTATTGTGTTTTTAAGGGATCACTCAGAAAACAAAACATTTGTTTTAGGAATCCGGATACGTCAAACATGCATCTATCATGCTAAACAAGAAAGAAATACATAAATGTATGTGAATATTCACAGCACAAACTGATTATACTTTAAAATGTATTATAAAAAATCATTAACCAGCATATAATTTTTCAACATCTAGCACAAATTAAAAGAGCCGGGGATGACTCAACTACTTTTCTGCAAACATCTACACTGTAAGAAATGCAGGGTTCCACACAATTCATACATGTTGTCCCAACAAAAATTGATTAAGCTAACTTAACACTTTCAACAAAATTTATGCGCGTTGAACATAAAAAAAATTAAGGTTGTCCCAATGAAATCTCAAGAATTGTTTTTGAGTGTAGACTGAAAGTCCAACAAACAGTTAACAGATTTTAGCATATGAAAGGGGTAGTGCTAAGAAAAAAAAAAATGTTTATCTCTTACCATCTTGTTAGCAGTGTTAAAGCACACCATTACAATACAAGCAGATTCAACAACTATGATGTTAGAAGGGCTTGCAAAAGTGTGCACAAAACCGTGTGAAACTCAGGAGGCCGAATCTGAGATTCTAAAACAGGAAAAATAAAGAAATGTTTAGGATGCAAGTACAGGTCCTAAATGGTCTAGTGTTCGACTCCCGGTATGGGAAGCCCACCCCTTATTGCCCTCCTGAACAATAACTTGGTAGGACAAGACACTATTAATCCTAAAAAAAAAAAAAAAACATTTTTCACCACTAGATTAGTTATCTGCATCAGAGAATAATTCACAGTTGTTATTGTTTGGCTTCATATGTTTTTAACAGTGTTGACATTGTCAACAAAACCATGTTAATACCAAAAGTGTACAATGAACACCTTTAAGAAATTCAACTTCAGACTTTTTTTTAAACAGGTATTTCAAATCATTCAGCATCAGGTGTTTAACAAAATTTTCTTTCTTTTTTTTCACCCTCAAATCCATATTCTCCATCTCAAATAAAGCAAAAGCTCTGGTGCACATAAGGTTCTACAACTCGTGTCAAAGTCTTTTTTACCACTGTCAGTCTGATTATGTTATACTACTGATGCAAACACGTTTGGAAAAACTACAATGGTCAATGCTTTTTTAAAGCAAAAATGTTAACAATTATGCATGAGTAAGTAGTAAAAAAAAAAGTTATTTCACAAAGATGTATTTTTTAATAAAGGTGTGTGCTGTGTATTAGAAAAGAATATAATTAACATGTCTTTTTTGAAAATCCACTCTTCTGAACTGTAATGGTAGGTTGGATTTCAAAACACCATGTTTGGTGAACGGTATTGCATTCAAACAAGAAGTGTGTGTTCAAAGAAATTTCTACAAATTATAACCCACCTAGATACGATTCTTTAAAACTAAAAGTCTCATTTTTCTTTTTTTCTTTTTAGTTTATTTTTTTGGCCCGTCTACTCTATGGTTACAAGACATAGGATGAAAAGTAGTCAACATGAAAAGTAAGTCTCACTGTTTCTCATGCATAACATAAACTATTACACTTAAACCATATCTATATACTACACTTACAGCTACACATTTATGTCTTAGTCAAAAAATGTCATAGATTTATTTTTCTATAGTAAAAAAGCAGTCAACTAATTGAAAAAGTATATATTTTCATCCAGACCCAACACATTAAAACATAATAAAGACATCGTTCTGACCTACATGTCTGATCCAGGAAAAGGGTATAACCGCTCGCTGTAGTGCTTTTGACTACTTGAATAAAATAAAAATCATGTAGTCGATCATTTTAAAGCATGTAGTTAACAGAACAATAACATGTTGTAACATATCTACATTGTTCTACATTTTATTTTGCATATATATATGCCCTAAATTATATCAAAAGCAAACGAAAATTACAATAAATTGATATATATTTTTAAAAAAATCACACTTCTTTAAAGCACATTGCTGTATGACAACTTGGTAAAACCAATATTTATGCAAAATAAAATGTAGAACAATGTAGATATGTTACAACATGTTATTGTTCTGTTAACTACATGCTTTAAAATGATCGACTACATGATTTTTATTTTATTCAAGTAGTCAAAAGCACTACAGCGAGCGGTTATACCCTTTTCCTGGATCAGACATGTAGGTCAGAACGATGTCTTTATTATGTTTTAATGTGTTGGGTCTGGATGAAAATATATACTTTTTCAATTAGTTGACTGCTTTTTTACTATAGAAAAATAAATCTATGACATTTTTTGACTAAGACATAAATGTGTAGCTGTAAGTGTAGTATATAGATATGGTTTAAGTGTAATAGTTTATGTTATGCATGAGAAACAGTGAGACTTACTTTTCATGTTGACTACTTTTCATCCTATGTCTTGTAACCATAGAGTAGACGGGCCAAAAAAATAAACTAAAAAGAAAAAAAGAAAAATGAGACTTTTAGTTTTAAAGAATCGTATCTAGGTGGGTTATAATTTGTAGAAATTTCTTTGAACACACACTTCTTGTTTGAATGCAATACCGTTCACCAAACATGGTGTTTTGAAATCCAACCTACCATTACAGTTCAGAAGAGTGGATTTTCAAAAAAGACATGTTAATTATATTCTTTTCTAATACACAGCACACACCTTTATTAAAAAATACATCTTTGTGAAATAACTTTTTTTTTTACTACTTACTCATGCATAATTGTTAACATTTTTGCTTTAAAAAAGCATTGACCATTGTAGTTTTTCCAAACGTGTTTGCATCAGTAGTATAACATAATCAGACTGACAGTGGTAAAAAAGACTTTGACACGAGTTGTAGAACCTTATGTGCACCAGAGCTTTTGCTTTATTTGAGATGGAGAATATGGATTTGAGGGTGAAAAAAAAGAAAGAAAATTTTGTTAAACACCTGATGCTGAATGATTTGAAATACCTGTTTAAAAAAAAGTCTGAAGTTGAATTTCTTAAAGGTGTTCATTGTACACTTTTGGTATTAACATGGTTTTGTTGACAATGTCAACACTGTTAAAAACATATGAAGCCAAACAATAACAACTGTGAATTATTCTCTGATGCAGATAACTAATCTAGTGGTGAAAAATGTTTTTTTTTTTTTTTTAGGATTAATAGTGTCTTGTCCTACCAAGTTATTGTTCAGGAGGGCAATAAGGGGTGGGCTTCCCATACCGGGAGTCGAACACTAGACCATTTAGGACCTGTACTTGCATCCTAAACATTTCTTTATTTTTCCTGTTTTAGAATCTCAGATTCGGCCTCCTGAGTTTCACACGGTTTTGTGCACACTTTTGCAAGCCCTTCTAACATCATAGTTGTTGAATCTGCTTGTATTGTAATGGTGTGCTTTAACACTGCTAACAAGATGGTAAGAGATAAACATTTTTTTTTTTCTTAGCACTACCCCTTTCATATGCTAAAATCTGTTAACTGTTTGTTGGACTTTCAGTCTACACTCAAAAACAATTCTTGAGATTTCATTGGGACAACCTTAATTTTTTTTATGTTCAACGCGCATAAATTTTGTTGAAAGTGTTAAGTTAGCTTAATCAATTTTTGTTGGGACAACATGTATGAATTGTGTGGAACCCTGCATTTCTTACAGTGTAGATGTTTGCAGAAAAGTAGTTGAGTCATCCCCGGCTCTTTTAATTTGTGCTAGATGTTGAAAAATTATATGCTGGTTAATGATTTTTTATAATACATTTTAAAGTATAATCAGTTTGTGCTGTGAATATTCACATACATTTATGTATTTCTTTCTTGTTTAGCATGATAGATGCATGTTTGACGTATCCGGATTCCTAAAACAAATGTTTTGTTTTCTGAGTGATCCCTTAAAAACACAATAATCGTATCATAGCGTCTTACTATAGTCGTAGTCGTGTGTACACCTGTTGCTTACGTATAAAACAAAATGTAGTCCCTGCAGGTAAATTATTGAAACATGTTACTCTAAAGAATAATGTTACACATTGAAAAGTTTTTTCGATAATGAAAACATTCTAAATTTAGTTGGATTTAGAATTTAGTTGTGTTTCGTTTCGTTTCATTGTCCTCACCTACAAACATATCGCCCAACAAAAACATGTGTGCAATGTTGTCCATGATCTTGATGGATATCAAGATTGTATCTTAAGAGAAGAAAACATCATTTACAAATCAGCACATTGTAAAATAATTACAAATGTTTTTTGTTTTTTTTTCATAGTAAATTGCACATTTTTCTAATTTACATAAGTGATTTTGTGCATGACTATATTTTAGTTAGATATGTAGGTTTTATACATAACATGGGAGATTTTAGAATGAAAATGTTTTACTAAGGCATAGCATAAATTTGTTTGCAGTTTAAAACACATGGATTTTCGCATCACAAACAATACTAGTTAGAGGTGGTAAGACATTAAAAATGTAACACATTTATTTGTGCTGCGTTCAATTGGGGGAAAAATGTTTTGTGGTCATTCACTCTAGAAGTTGGTAGTAAAGATAAAACATCTTTTATCAGCTCTTTTACTTTATGGTAGATGCTGAAAAGATTAGTTCTTGATTAAAGGTTTTGTATAGCGTATGTTGAAGTGTGCTCACTGTTCGAAACAGACATATCTTACAGCTGTTCTTTTCTATGTTTTGGTGTGAACAATTTTTTCAAAATTCCTCAAACAAAGCTTTGATGTTCTGAGTGTACCCTCAGAAATGTAATAATACACCATGATTGTGCCGTGGTCGCATGAGCTATACCTGTTTAATTCTAAAACAAAAATGCAAGTAAATAATTTGAAACATGTTACTCTAAAAAAAAGCATTCCGTTCATACATGTAAAAAAAAAAAAAAAACATTTTCATGATGAAACTTGTTAATTTTTCACAAAAATATTGAAATTATTCTTTTATCTTTTCTGTAAATACAATGCTGACAGCTATCAGAAACGAGACTTAACCTAAAAACACTGTCAAACAAAAACGTGCACAGTGTTGTCCATGATCTTGATACAAATCTAGAATTAATCTAGTGGTGTAAACATAGTTTCCAAATTAAGATTTTACAAAAGTATTTTCAAATGAATACAAAAAGATTTTCGCTGTAAATTACACATCTTTAAAATTTACAACAGTGTTTTGTGGACAAGAATATCGCCGTTAGATATGGGTTTAAGTGTGTATAGAACATGGGTGTGGCATATATTTGTAGGCATGTAAAATCCCATGTGAGGTTTTTAGCCCAAATATTTACACATACAGAAGTAGGTGAAAAAACCTAACATTATTGTACCAATTACCTACAGTTCAGTTGATCGTGACGCATAAAGCCTTTTTAACACATTTTTGAGGAAAATATTCAGTAATAAATTAATAGATTTTTTCCTGAAATTAAAGTTTGTCATAAAAACTGGGCATGATGTTTCTACTGAAGTGAGAAAAGCACTTGAAGAAAATGGTGCTGAATTTCGTTTTGAACAACAATCTAAAGTAAAACAGTTTTTTTGAAGGGGATTGACAAAAGCTCCTTAATATAGTGAAGTGCGATATGTTGAGGTATGCTTAAAAATCACAGTTTCCTTTTATATTTATATTCTGACATAGCGAAATGTGGTTTATGTTTGTTCCTTTTATAATTTACATACTATCTGTGGGGCCAGATCAGAATGAATGCATTTGTTAAACAATAACACAAATGTACACACAACTTGTTTTTAGTATATCAGTTTGCTCAACGTTGTATGTTAACTCAAAGTATTGGTAATAAAGTGTTGATGCACATATACACAAAATTGCCATCGTAAAAATCATTAACACTACCACACTGCTAATTTCACATGATCCCCATGTAAACAGACAATATATGTAAGAGGGATATACTTGTTTGAATACTTTTGACTTTTTTGTTGTTGTTG
This sequence comes from Danio rerio, assembly GCF_052040795.2. NCBI lineage: Eukaryota > Metazoa > Chordata > Actinopteri > Cypriniformes > Danionidae > Danio > Danio rerio. The sequence continues at coordinate 26,351,907 of NC_141043.1, forward strand.
TTGTTGTTATTGTTGTTGTTTTCTTGTTTATACATAGCCTCTATTGTGTGTTGTACTGATAGTACAGGGATAAAAACTGCTGAAGTTTATGAGAAAAAACACACAAAACATGACACTTTTTCTTCTCCCCACAGAATTTGGACTCATAGTCACCATCCAGGCACAGTAGGATGGCAGATAGGATAGATGAGGCCTGGGTAGCAGCGTTTAACCCTAAATGTTTTAAAATCAAACTATCTTTTTTTTAAGAAAAAAAATTAAGAATATCGCAGACACGCTGGATAGCCGGCTTTGCATGTGTATAGGCCTGTTTACAAAAAAAAAGAAAAGAAACAAAAAACTATTTACTGGCATTCTTTCATTACAAATTTGCTTACCCATTACACCCCCAACCAGAATCTCTACTGCTTACACTCACAGACTGGAAGAATCCAGATAGTCAGGAAAGGAGCACCGTCATAAAAAAAGGAATGAGATGCTACATCAAACCATACATTGACACAATTCTAACTAGAAGTTTATCTAACCCAAATCCGACTGAGACCCGGTTCAACTGTCAGTTTTGGAACAAGCATATTAAATCTGACTCCTAAAGCAGATACCCAAAACATTTGTTAAACAGCAAAAAATAAATAAAAATGTAAACACAACATACTTTCAGTACATTGACATGCTAAAATGTATATGTGAACTCAAAGAATTGGTTAAAAGGTCTTGATGTACATCTACAAAAATGTGGCTCAAACATACTGAGGTTGGACAAGGCAACAATGAAAATACTTGTTTGAATACTTTTTGTTTCTGCTTAATGTTTTAGTTTTTACATTAGCCTCTAGATTGTGTTGTACTGATAGTACTGAGATAAACACATGCTGATGTTCTGAGAAGGGCACACAAAACATGACACCTTTTCTTCTCCCCCACAGAAAAGGGCCACAGATAGGACAGAGGCTTGAGAATCATGGTTAAACAAAAAAAAAAAAAAAAAAAAAAAAAGTCAAACGACTTTTTAGGAAAAGAAAAAAAATGTAAAAACATCGCAAACACACCAGATAGCCAGCTTTGCATGTGTATGGGCCAAATTACAAAAAAACTATTTACTACCATTCTTTCATTCAAAATGTGCTTACCCATTACACCCCCAACCTGAAACCCCACTGCTTACACTCACAGATTGGTAGGAGCTGGAATGCCAGAAGAGCGGCATAGGTTGTAAAAATGACAAACCATACACATTGCCACAAATCTAACTATACTGTAAATCTTTGCCAAAATCAGCCCGACACTTGGTTCAACTGTCAATTTGGGACAAACCGTCATAAATCCTACCACTAAGCAGGGACCCTAAGCCTGTGAACTAGGAAAAGCTGCCTGTCATTGGTCACCAGTCTTACATTCATGAAACACATTGGACAAACCATACCATAAATTATTACCATACACCGTCCAAAACATACTCATAAATTATTGACATAAGGCAATAAATCATCTTGACACTGTGTGTATTATAAGACTACTTATATATATTTTGAGCCTGATAAACCAATAGAATAAATTTGAACATACGCTAACATGTAAAAAAACATAATAATACTTAATTAGATGATGTATTATTGTAACATATGGTGACGCAGTGGTGCAGTGGGTAGCATGTTCGTCTCACAGCAAGAAGGTCGCTGGTTCGATCCTTGGCTCAGTTGGCGTTTCTTTGTGGAGTTTGCATATTCTCCCTGCGTTCGCGTGGTTTTCCTCCGGGTGCTCCGGTTTCCCCCACAGTCCAAAGACATGCGGTACAGGTGAATTGGGTAGGCTAAATTGTCTGTAGTGTATGCGTGTGTGTGTGCAGATGTTTCCCAGAGATGGGTTGCGGCTGGAAGGGCATCCGCTGCTCAAAAACTTGCTGGATAAGTTGGCGGTTCATTCTGCTGTGGCGACCCCAGATTAATAAAGGGACTAAGCCGACAAGAATTTTTTTTTTATCTATGATCTGAGGTGTCTTGTCTTAAAACACAATTATGGTTAAAAATCTAATAACCTGGTATATTTGTATCAAGTTTAATTGATTCAAATAAGTGTTAGTCAACATCCTGCTGTTTTGTGTTTGTTTTCAGTCACAACAGAGTTCGACTAATAGTGCAACTTCCTGGTTAAAAAAAGTCCATAAATAAGGGGAAATCTGAAGCTGGCATGACCTAAGCATAACGTGCTTGCTTCAAGCCCCTATGGGGAAAATGCAGAGCAGTGAGTATGACAAACTGATGATTTGTAAATAAAACTGGGTGGTAAAAACACAACTAAGCATGTTGTAGTACATTTGATAGGAGCGGGCGTGAAATGGCTTATATGGGTTAACAGGAAAAGCTGCTGATAACTGAGAACTATTTATTCAGTTTAGACTTGTTGTGGAGAAAGAAAGAAATTTTTTTTTACTTTGAAATAGTTTTTTCCTTATATACAGGAGGAACCAACACTTTAACTATTGTATTAATTAAAACTAAATACTTAAGGCATAAATATATATGCTCCAAATGATAACATTATAGGTTTAAGATGTCCTTGATGTTCTGATAAAAAGTTTTGCTCTTCCTCAGCGTTTTTTTTTTTTTTTTAATGTTTTCCAGTGCAAAGTGAAAAGATTCTTAAATTAAGATATATTTACATGAAAACAAAATATTACTTATTAAATCTTGTTTATAAAATAAAAAAATAGAGTTATTGTATGATAAAAAATAAATAATAAAAAAATTTTTTATTATAGGTTCAGAGAAATATCAAGTTGGTTTGATATTAGGGGTGTGAACCTTCACTGGTCTCACGGTTCAGTTCGGCTACGATTATCATGTTATCCATTCTGTTCAATTCAATATCCCGACACATTACGGTGCATTGACGCCGCTTTTCATAAACAACTTGATATTTTATTAGCAACACAATAATAAGACAATAATTGTATTAAAATTTATAATTTATTAGTATATTTACATATTATTAGTAGTTCAATTTTGCCCTTTAATACAAGCAGTCAGATTCATTAAGTGAAGTTTCACAAACTAATTTCGAGAGGAGCACATGATAGGATTGACTACAGCTGATCCTTATCACTAATCACTAACTAGTCAATCGGATCTTTCCAAATTTAATATAAATATCCAGCTTAAACTTCAATCCTCAACTTCGTTTAGGAAAACCCCCCTATCCATTCCTTCTCCCTCCACCTCGGTTCTAAGTTGGGGCAACACTGTGGCTCAGTGCTAGCACTGGTGCCCCACAGCAAGGAAGTCGTTGGTCCAAACACTAGCTGAGCCAATCGACACTCTCAGAGTTTGAATGTTCTCCCCGTGCTCGCGTGGGTACTCCAGTTTTCTCCCACACAAAAAAACATGCAACAAAAAGTTAAAGTCACAAGCACCTACTACGTGAAATTAGGAATCTATTCTTGGGAAGCTATCGAGAACTACCTGATCTCGCATCCCTCCTAATGCTTATTGACCAGGCGGGAGCCTTGGGCTCATCTATCTCCGAGCTCAGGGTTCTCTCCCGGACAGCATGCCAAACCTGCTAAAATAGTCAAGCATTATCTAAGTGTGAACTCTTAAAAAGTTCTTAAATGCCCATGACTGATCACACACTTAAGAGAAAAGGCTGCGATTAGCTCTAAAGGTCAGCAAACGGTGATGTTAAATGGCCGTGGCAATCAGCTGATCCATTATAGATGGAAACGCGGTGGAGAAAAACTCACTCTGCAGACACACTCGTGTCTGGATCCACAAGTAACGTTTTTGTTGTAACAGCCGAGAGAGGAGATACAACGTTACCTCACAAACATGCCAGCAGGTCAAAGAGGCCATAGAGACAGAGAGTTTACAGCTTTTATTTTTTTCCTAGCTTGGTTCCAAAGTGCTTCCCTGTCAGTAAAAGACTGTCCAGCAAAACTCACAAGAAGTAAATTGTGCAGTTATCTGCTTTTTAAGTAGTTGGAGCATTTCAATTACTTGTGGTCTTCTCCCTCGCCACATTAAGCTACCGCCATATTAACGCATATAAGATAAATGACATCATCACATAATAACCAGTTATCATTATTTATTACTGAACCTACACCGAATTGTTCGTATTTGCATTGCTCTGCATCAGTAATTTTGACACCCCTAATATATGTATGAATTAAAAAAAATAAATAAAAAATTATATATATATATATATATATATATATATATATATATGTGTGTGTATAGTTTTTTTTTTTTGCAGAGCAACATTTAATGCATGACTGATATATTAAGACTGCCATTGTTAAAAATTCATTGTTAAAAATAAATACATAAGTTTTAATACCTGCAAAAACTCTACATGAGCAAAGATAAAAGCTAAAGAAAGGGCTTAACCTTCCAACACTGCTGAATGTTGATGCTGGTCAAACCATTTTTATCAGCTTTTATGGTTTTAATTCAGAGAATTTTTTTTGTTTTTAAAGTTTTATTCTTTTAGTTAAATAACTTTTATTTAGGACACATAATTCAAATATATATATATATATACCTTTTTTAAATATGTATATAAAACACTTGCTTTATGCAATGTAAAATTTTCTAGCTGCAAAAATTAAACATCATTAAAAGACCACAACGTCAACAAATACACAATTGCTTAACAATTACAAGTTACAAATCTGGCCAGTGTCACTCTGCAGTTAGTAGATATAGTTTACACCCCTAACCACGCCAGTGATTATTTATTTTTCTACTTCTCGGGTTAAAGTCTGAGAGAGAAGAAACCCAAACCCCAAACACACCCACACACACACGCGGCTTGATGTCAGACGGCAGCTGAGGAATCCTGGAGCTCCATGCACACAGTAAATCTCACGTCACTGACCAAAGGACACGTTACACTACCGCTCTCTGGCCGTGTCCAGTCAAACGCTGCTCTGTTTTCACTGTGGGGAGGCCTCCGGCTGCATATTTCGGTAATTAGGCTTTTATGCTCAGCAGTTCTGCAGCTGTGCTGACATTTGGGTGTCGCCCCCCTGTTTCTCACGGTCCTGCTGCCAATCCTGTTCGGCCGCTGGTCACTGGCCAACACAGAGGTCCATGTGTCACAATGAAGGTGCTTTTTTGAAAATATATTCCCGGCAAGTGGAAGTTAAATGTGATGCCATGTCAAGGTCAACCCGCAAAACCACAACTCGCTGAGGTGCTATTAAAAAGACACGCTTGTAACTGTATGCGTACAAGAACATGTACTCTAAAATCCTACTGTGCAAAACTCATCAGATTTTACAATGTCAAGAACACATTGCACATAATGTAAAGATGTATTCTGGATGGTTGATAATGTGTAACTAAGAGCTGTGATTAAGATGTGTTAAACTGACACTGTTTTCACTGAAAAATTGATTGACGTTTTTAAGCATTTTTGGCTTCACAGTGTGTTTTTTGTACCTTTTGGATCTGTAAACTACAACAACACAATTTTGTGAAAGCAGAGATGTCATACACATGTCTTTATACAGTCCACCATGGATTGTTTTCCCCGCTAGCCTCTGGGAAGAGATTCGGCAGCATTAAAAGCAGAACCAGTTTCTGCAAAAGTTTTCTCCAACTGTCCATCAGACTGCTAGACTCTTAATGGTCACAATTTATTTAATTATTATTTTTTTCACTCTAAAACTTGTATGCACTATTATAAATTGCACTATAGATTCACCTGACAATAAGTACAGTCAGTCAGCTGCTGTGTATATAATATATTTACCCATTGTTGTGTGTTAATCTTTACTGAAACTGCAGAGCCAATGCTATGCACCAGTACATTTGAATGACAAGAAAGTTTGTCAAAGTCAAGTTATAGATATGCACAATTTCCATTTCTTCAGTATAAACTGAACACTGTGTCCTAAACAGGTGCATTGCATTTTTATCCAAAACTGTAATGTGAAACTTCACATTGACACTATCTTATTTTATCTGATAAAGTTTGTTGTTTTTGAGGAAGCGGATATATCATATTTTATTATCATATGTTTTTGAGGATGTGGATATATCATATTTAGAAACTGAATGCACATGAAAAAAACCACACATAGTTTTAAAGATTGAAATAAAAATTGAAAAATACTATAAAAATGCTTTGAATAAAGGTTATAGTTAATGTCAGCTAATGTATCTATTTACTAACATAAAATAATTATGAACAATACTTGTACAGCATTTATTATAGTTCAACATTTACTAATGCATTATTAAAATCCAAATGCAGGCTTGTTATTATTAGTTAATGCAACATGAGTTAACATGAGCTAACAATGAACATCTGTGTTTTTATTAACATTAACTAATACAACCTAATTGTAAAGTGAAACCACATATGTATTACTCTGTATGAATCCATTAACTAACATTAACTAATGGGACTTTATACTCAAGTATCACTACTTTTGATAATATTTTATTTTAAGTCATACTTGTATTATTTAATTATATTTGAATTAATTATTTAATTATTTAACTTTTCCACTTATAAACACAAAATAAATAAATAATAATAATAATAATAATAATAATAACAATAATGGGGTCACCTCACAGCAAGAAGGTCACTGGTTCAAGCCCTTAGCTGGGTCAGTTGGTGTTTCTGTGTTGAGTTTGCATGTTCTCCCTGTGTTCGTGTGGGTTTCCTCCAGATGCTTCGGTTTGTTGGCGGTTCATTCCACTGTGGTGACCCCAGATTAATAAAAAGACTGAGCTGAAAAGAAAATGGATAAATGAAAATTAATTAATAATTTTAATAATAATAATAATAATAATAATTTACTTTGTAAAGCCCCATTAAAACTTAATTCTCAAAGCACTTTACACCTAAAAAATACAAGAATAGCAGAAAAGAAATAGTTATGCAGGAGAACAGTTAAATGCCAGGAGAAACACTCCTTATATGTATTTACTTTTTTTTTCATTTCTGTCCATATCACAAAGTTACAAAGAACAACAAGACATATTAGATGACAGACAATAATAACTAATACTTTTTGCAAGCACCACAAACAGGCACAGTCTCCTCACACACTTCCTTTCTTATATATAAACAAGTAGCAAAAAAAGACTATTTAAGTAACATAAACACTCCTCCTCTTTAGCTGCATGCCGACAGCTTTCCAAAATGTCCTAATAAGCCATTCCCTTTGAGAGTTTACTCATTAGAGAGAGTGTAATCGCGGGCCTTTAGCTGAATGACCTTTTGTGTCCCCAGAGAGCTGTTAAGCAGCAAAGCAGCACGTTGAAATGTATGTTCGCTGCTCTATAATGGCCCCATATGTTGCTACTTTAGCCCTGACAAAAGAATTTAAAGCACTGCTTCCAAAGCCAGGAGAGTACCCAAAATTATGTGCAATTTTGAATGTATTAGTATCCAGTTGTAAGGTAGAGGGCTGTATACAGTACTGGTCAAAGCATGATATATTAGTAAGAATTTTTAAAATTAAATGTTTACATTATTAGTTGATTTATTTAAATGAAAACTGTAAAATTGTGAAGGATTATAGTATAGCATATAGCTAATCACTAACTTTAATTAATTCAGTCTTACTCTTCAGTATCACATGATCCTTCAGAAAACATTCTAATATGATAATCTGCTGCTCAAGAAACATTTATTGTTGTTACTGTTGTTATTATAGCTATGTATGCGTTATTATTATGTTGTACATATGTTGAAAATCATTAAGCTGCTTCATATAACTAACTAACTAACTAACTAACTAACTAACTAACTAACTAACTAAATACATTATATGCTATCGTTTTGAAATCAGGACATTTTAATCTCCCGGCTGCGTCAGTTGCTATTTCTGTGTGGAGTTTGCATGTTCTCCCCGTGTTCATGTGGGTTTCCTCTGGTTTCCCCCACAGTCCAAAGACATGCGCTATAGGTGAATAAAGAAACTAAGCCGAAGGAAAATTAATGAATAAATCTATTATATATATATATATATATATATATATATATATATATATATATATATATATATATATATATATATATATATATATATATATATATATATATATATATATATATATATATATATATATATTTATATTATAAACAGTAAATCCGATTATTATAATGATTTCTGAGGGATCATGCCACACTTCTATGAATTTTTAATGCTGAAAATTCAGTTTTTAATCCCAGAAATAAATTTAATTCTAAACTACATTTGATCAAAAAAATATTTTAAACTGTAATAATATATAATAATTCACAATTTAACAGTATTTTTGCAGCGTTGGTGAGCAGAATAGGCTTCTTTCAAAAAATAAATAAATAAAGCCTTATGAATGGTATAGCTTATGAGGGATGTTTGGCAATATCTGCAGAATGTGGATGAGTCAGAGGGGTGAGTTCGGGAGGGTCGGGATGTCCCTCTGCGTCCTCCCGGAAACCCTGCTCCAGCTGCTGCCCATTATCGCAGGAATGTATCCTTGGGTCGGATGCCAGCAGTGCAGCAGAATATTATTAATGCGGTGACCACCAGCCTCGGCCACTTGTGAGATATTAACATTTCACACACAGATCCTTCCCATGAACTCCCACATGCCTCACCAGCGACGGCTGTGCACCTTAAACTCCAGCAGTGGGGCAACTAGACGAATACCGGACGTTTCAACAAGTAGTATTTACTGTGGAGATATACAGTGGGAGAATTTGTGTCTTCTAACATTTCTGTAAAATGCACTTTTGATTTGATTTTAATTCCAATTTGTTTACTTAACAGATTTCAATTTGTTATTTTTTTTGTGTTCAAATATTTGTAAAGCTTGATGCATTAAAGTATCACATAAACAAAAATCATCTGACATATACAAGTTTGTATCTGTATACGCAGTTAAATAATATATATTTTATAAATAATTTCATTTATTAAATAAAACATTAAAATATATAATTTACAAAGCACGACTATCCTTAGCTTAACCCACTATATTGAATTTTGGAATGTGAATTAAAAGTTAATTCATTCATTCATTCATTCATTTATTTTCTTTTCGGCTTAGTCCCTTTATTAATCAGGGTTCGTCACAGCGAAATGAACCACCAACTTATCTAGCACAATTTTTATGCGGCAGATGCCCTTCCAGCTGCAAGTCATTACTGGGAAATACACTCTCATTCACACACATTCACTATGGACAATTTAGCTTACACAATTCACCTATAGCGCATGTCTTTTGACTTTGGGGAAACCGGAGCACCCGGAGGAAACCCATGCGAAAAACAGGGAGAACATGCAGACTCCACACATAAATGCCAACAGACCCAGCCAAGGCTCTAATCAGCGACCTTCTTGCTGTGACAGTGCATCCCACTGCATCTGACCGGGTCTAAATCAAAAGTTCATTAATGAAATTAAAAAGTAGTAACACTTGTTTGCATGGCTACCAATGAAACAACAATGTCAGTGAAGATCGTGAGATAAGTGAAAAATATAAATATTGTGATTCATGTATGATAGGTGAAATGGAAAAATACAAGCCAAAAACGGCTTCAAAATATAAAAGATGCCAGCATTTTGTTGTAAAATGGCTTAATTTAAGGCAGAAATTACTCTGTCCACTGTGAAAAAAGATCTGTTTTAAATTTTTCAACTTCAACTGTTTTAAGTCATTTCAACTTGCATCAATTAAACTGACACATTTAGCTGCTAGATGTTAGTCAGATAACGTTTCTATGTTCCTTCTTAATGCCAACTGTGGAAAAGCTAGCGATAAAATACTTATAATAAACCGCTATTTGTTTACCTTCAAGCTCTGCTTCAGTTGCTTGCCGTGTGTGCACGTGAAACAGCCGGTGAACACCAGCACAAACACATACTATCTACCATAAACAAAAGCCTGACCTTTTCTGTGTTTACAAATACAAGCGCAGCCGTTTAGAGCTTGTTTCAGGTTAATAATGTCAGAATTTACTGGTATTTTGGAATGGATGTGTGAATGGTCTTTTTCAGAAAACTCCGGAACGTTCTTGCCTGGTTGAACAGCACTTTTTTGAATTTGCCGGTAAAGTCATTCCAGTAATTTTACGGATATTTACTGTATCGTTGTGTGAAAGGGGCTAGCATTGTATCAGACCTTCAAGCTCACTGTTTTTGATAATTTGCCTGTCTAGGCTCCATTTAAACTAATGTGTTTTAGCTTTAAAAAATCTAACTTTCGCTATGGATATGCCTTCTGTCCACAATGCCCCAGAGTATTAAACCCCCAAAATCAGAGACTTTAGACATTTTGACTAGGGCAATTTTTTGTTTGAAAACACTTGAGCTCCATGTCAGTGTAAATGGAACAAAATGGAGTGGCTATCCACATTCGCTTCAATTTTTTTATATAAGTTAGATGAAACCCCAATGTGGACATGGTCCATTTTCATTCTAAAACGCTGTAAATGGGGGATATCTATACAGAGCCCATGTTTATGGTATGGTTTAGGAATTCTTGAATGAAAGGTCCAGCCTCTTTAAACTTCATTCTCAAGATCTTTTGAATCCAAGGACCTAGACATATACGTATAACAAGGTAAAACAAGCCACCGACAATACGTTACAAGCCCTCAGCAATACACAGTTCCGCTTTAAACAATCTCCTCCATTATACTAAGCCATAGAGCACCTGGGTAGGCCATGCTATTTGGCCTAATGATACGTTAAACAAAAAATTAATCTGGTAGGTTCTTAAAATATTTTAAAGCTGCCTCCTAATTACAGCGAATGAAAAGCAAAATCAAAACGCTCAGTGCAGTAATTGGGCTCTTTTCTTTGATGCCTCTATAGATGCCATTGAACGCAGAGAACCAAGCCAAACAAAACCAGTGCTTTCACTGACCCAAAGCTTTCCCCTAATTACAGCAGCTTTGTATAATACAGCTGTGCTCCCCTCGGCCTTAGGGTCGCATCTACACCCTCCCAAATGAGGAGCATTTCAAAAGCATTTCTCCAGACGCACAGGAAGGTAGTTTGCACACAGCGGACTATCAGAGATGACCTGATTAAATAGAGTGGCCAATATCTGAGCAACGTTTTCTCTCGGCTGCAAATGGGGAACAGATTTTTGCTGGTGTAATTGTACAAAGTTGCAACAATTATTTAATGGTTTGGGCTGTTTGATTACAAGGCGTCTGTTGTGTTTTTCGAAGGGCAGGGGTGAGGAGGACTGTGGGATGTTATCCGGTTATAGTGTACTTGTGTTTTCACACTTGTTCTACAGGCCACATTGCAGACATGTGCCAGAATGACGGGCAGCCACGCAGGCGACTGAACAGACAAAACCCATCAGTCTGCTAAAAATCTGCCTGTCAGTATCGTTGGAACGCCTTGGTCCAAGTGATACTAAAATGTGAAAAGCAGCATTTGAACTCATTAGGCGCATCTCAAATCGCATACGTATGCACTATTCTACACCATTTTTTAGTATAAATAGTTTCAGTAGTGCATTCACACTAAAAATGTAAAAAATAAATAAATAAATAAATAAAAAGAACTAAGAGCACTTCAAATACCTGGATGATGCACTTACTCAACATTACAGGTAAACATTAGAGTGGAATGTTGGACACTTCGGGCCCTATCTTACCCAGCACAATAATGCCCAAGATGTGTCTGGCATGATTTGTTGCTATTTTCACACCAGCACAACCTTAATTTTCATGTTTTGTGCCATGTTAAATAGCAAATTCATCTAAAGCCTCATCTAAAGTCCAGCACAATTATGCGCCTATATGCAGGTCCAGATGCATACACATTGCCTTATACACACAGGATGTACAGCAATACACAAATTTCATTACATATGAAAAAAAAAAAATAGGGATTAAAATGTCACAAAAATGATTAATTTCTACATACATATAAAAACCACTGCCTCCATGCCTTCTTCATGTTGGAGGGCTTTTTCAATTTATTCAAGACAATTTGCATTTGTATGTTATTATGTTTTGTAATGTTATTATTATTAGCAGTTTTAATTATTATATGCATATTTATATTTGTTTTGGGGAATAAGAATAGGACGTGTTTGGATATAACTGATATAAATAAAGTGGATATAACGTTATTATTGTTTATTTATTCATTTGCTAAAAATTAGAACTGAATTTAGAAATAGTTTTTAAACAAACCTTTGCATTTAACAAACAAAATTAAATATGTTGGCTAACTGTTTTCTCACTGGTGAAGCGTTCAGTTTTTCCACGTACAAAGTCCGCCACGTAAATAGGAAATGACACAACTGACTCTTAAAGGGAATGGGAGATGAGACACTGATGGGGTTAATGCACGTTATGCTCAAAACACACCCATACTCATTAAGAGAATAAGCACAACCCTGTTAGACTATACACCACCATCGCATTTTTCCATCCTTAAAGTAGCAAAAGTGGATTCGAACATGCCCTTATGCACCATGCGCTTTAGACTTTGCACCTAGATCGTTAAAATAGAGCCATTTCTGCACTCAACACTGTCAGGTTTGCTCTCATAGTGGAAGGGGAGGAGCTATCGGCATTGAGGTTGAATTTCTTTCTTTAATTATTTTGGATTGTGAAAGCAAAATTGTCTCACGTAAGGGATTTTGCTACCTTCTGATGGTGAATACGGTTGTATTCATGACAGGTACTAATGGTAGTTTGATCATTTATATCCCTAATTTGGTAATCATTAAATGTTGCCTGGGAAATAAATTGCATTTCCCTTTAGTTAAAAACGATTTTGTTCTATTTGTCATGACACTAAACTCTACACTACACGCTATATAAGAGCTTGAGTGTATGGTGTATAAGTGCAGTGTGTCTAATGATTTAAAATAAAACTGACTTACCTACAATGTGTACTGCTACTACTTCTACAAATGATTGATTGATTATATTTATTACAAGTTAATAAAAGTTACTGTTCAAATTTACAATGCCAAATTTATAACTAATGCAATGTAATAAAATAAAATAAGATTAAATAATTCATTTTTATTAAAGCCTATTATTAAGACTGGCTGTTTATTAATATTCGTAAAGTATGATCATATTCGACATCCCTAATCCTATGCCCAATACCTAAACCCAATTGTTGCCTTTCTAGTTATTTAGGTAAGCAGAAATTGTGCAGTCAATTGAGTTGAAAGTCTTATTTAACAGATAATTGACAACACTTTTGCGACACCTTTATACCATTAATAAATGTTTTTTTACTAATAAACAGATTTTACTCTCCTGTTTACTATTTAAAGAAAAAAAAAATGAAATTGTACTCACAATTTACTCACCTTGAAATTATTATAAACCTTTATGAGTTAAAGAACTTTATTTTGAGCAAAGCTGAAAACCTGTGACCATTGACTTGGTAGGAAAAACAAATACTCTGGAAGTCAATAGTTACAAGTTTTTTAGCTTTTTTTCTTTTTCTTTTTGTGTATAACAGAAGAAAGAAACTCAATTGAAGGGTAAGTAAATAATGACGTTATTTTCATTTTTTGGGTGAAATTATTTCTTTAAGTGCAACATTAAAGTTAAGATTAATGTACACTAAGTCCACTTTCCATACTTTATTGACCTTATTCTGAAATGTGGTGTGTTCGCTTTTAAGATTCTTTTAGAACCTCCGATTCAGTTGCCTATGGGAGAATGACTAGCAAAAAAACTGTATATGACTATACATAGAAAGTAGAATAATATAATAAGAGTTTGCAACATCAAGCAGCATAACAAGCAGTTTCTAAAACTGAATGAAGATAAATGAAACCAAAAGTCTCAAGCCAAAAATATTCTATAATGGCTGCTCTGACTCTTACGCAAAGTATAAGGTCAATACATTAAATGAGGTTTCATTACATTGTATATGCCATATTGAAAGTTACTTTGGCCACATCCACATTCAGGATGCCACTTCCTTTAGAAAAAAAAGGAAATGGTTTAACAGTCAAATGCACTGGCCAAATTGTGAGAATTGTTTGTTTACACTTTCATGAGAATCCAGTCATAGTAGCCTATATGATTTGTTCACACCAAGAAACGTAAGGTCTACACCACAAGTGTTGTGAAAACAACACGGAGGAACAATATCATGTGAATCAATTTCAGAATGATTTTATTTCAGTTGGCAAAAAACAAAAACACTGACAGAACAATCTGCATTCAACCTGCTCTGAACATAAAGAATGAGAAATTTGCAAATGACAAAACTATATATATATATTTTTTTGGTGTACTTTCTCAAAAACACAGCCCTTAACAATAACGTGATATTAGACCATGTTCACACATACAGGGGTATTTTTTGTTTAAAAAAAAATTCTTTTCACATGAAAATGCACTGTGATGCACTTAGGGAAGCCAAATCAATAGACAGTGATAAATGCCTTAGATTAAAGCCACGTTGGCCAATCAAAAAGCAGAAAACAGCATGCACGCTGACATCATGATGCAAAAAAAATCGCGTGAATCGAAAGCAGCTGAGACTTTTATTTTAGTATGTTGATGTACTAAAACTGAATATTGACTTTTTTGCACATTATTTCTTCATAGCAAACTAAAAATAAGTGGGATCTATTATTAATATACAGTTGCTATGGAAACCCCCAGGTTGACATCAACAGAAGCACCACAACTTCAAACGCAGAAGCAAATATTCAGATTTTGATTGAAGACTACCAAAACAAACACTTTTTTTTCAGTGGGTTAACTTGCATGGTTTCATTATTTACTTTAAAAACGACAACTTGAAGTGGCAAAATAAACATTATAAATTTAATTTTACATTTGCTTTTTTGGCTAATGGGTTTATGAAAATCTTCGTCAAGCTGGAGTTTTCAGGAAGTTTCGGTTTTATTCACTTGATACTGGTTTTTGTGTGAATGAATAGCAAATTCATATATGGAAAATTGCAGTTTTGAAAATGCCCATGTTCATGTGGACAATCATCAGTAGGTGTAGTATTATGTGGCTTTATTTTCACCACCACTGAAATTGATAGAAAGTGATTTAACTCAAAACATTTTACACACGGTTTACACCTAGCATCATTCACTTGTCATGACAGTCATGACAGCAATATCTAATGAGTGACATGAAATTCTATTTTAGAGATAGAGATCATGGCTGGAACAACAGTATACAAATTATGACAATTATGTAAGCTTTTTAAAATTAGACATTTAAAGTAATGCTAAAAGTAACAATAGATTTATATAAATATTTTTAAGGAATGTAAAAATTAAAATGTGCCAAAGGAGATTCTGCAAATTAGGTGTCACCGTGGCTCAGTGGTTAGCACTGTCGCCTCACAGCAAGAAGGTCACTGGTTTGAGTCCCAGCTGGGCTAGTTGGCATTTCTGTCTTCGCATGGGTTTCCTCCTGGTTCTCCGGTTTCCCCAACAGTCCAAAGACATGCAGTACAGGTGAACTGAATAGACTAAATTGTCTGTATTGTATGAGTGTGTTTGAATGGGTGTGTAAGGGTTGCGCCTGGAAGGGCATCCTCTGTGTAAAACATATAGCTGGTGGTTTATTCTGCTGTGGCAACCTCTGAAATAGAAAATAAGCTGAAGGAAAATGAATCAATGAATTCTGCAAATTACTGTAGAAACTGTTCCTTCCATTCCCCAATTTCTCAATCTATTTCTGCAACACAATTATTTAATTAACATTAAATGTCACATTCTAAACATTTTCTGTTTGATTATTTACTTGTTTGTGGATTGAGGTATTTTTTTTATGTTTCTATTATTTTTCTATTTTCTTGATAAATATATTGTTTAACCTCTTAGCCAGCATCAGATAATTCCAGAAACATTATTTTGCATGATATTGCCATTAAATTCAAAACATATTCTCGGGAGATGTGTGGCTTTTGACCTATTACTTTTCTTTATTGCTCCACCACTAAGTGTCTAATTTAAAAAAATACATGAACTGTGAATGTAGACCAAATTATACAGCAACTGTTACTGTTTTAGTTTGAGAAGGTCATTTTTGAGAAAATGCCTCTGATGGTGAGGCAGAGGTACTGTAGGTCTTAATAAACTTTTTGTTGAAATCTCATTTTGCATGCTATCAATTTCAGAATGATTTTATTTCAGTTGGCAAAAAACAAAAACACTGACAGAACAATCTGCATTTAACCTGCTCTGAACATAAAGAATGAGAAATTTGCAAATGACAAAACTATATATATTTTTTTTTTGGTGTACTTTCTCAAAAACACAGCCCTTAACAATAACGTGATATTAGACCATGTTCACACATACAGGGGTATTTTTTGTTTAAAAAAAATTCTTTACAATAGTTTTTTCTCATTACTTCATAATATATAACTTTTCATATATTTTAGCATGGACCATAGTAAAGCTCAAGGTGTCTTTTTCTAATGTTTGTAGCTCACTGGGGTTAAGAACTGTTACTCTTTAAAGTTATGGTGTAAATCCCCAAAAGTGAGCGCTGGCTAAAATATATTATATTATATTATATTATATTATATTATATTATATTATATTATATTATATTATATTATATTATATTATATATAGAATTTAAAAACGTGATCATGGATAATTAGCCTCAGATTTGAAAAAGGGCATAAACTGTAAGCTTCATAATATAAGATTGAATTAGACACACAGTATGTGCATCTAATAAAGTTTAATGATTGGATTTTAATTCTATGAAAATGTATCCATTTAATTTCAAATGCACTTGACTTGCAGACAAACATTTACTTAGTTGTGTCATACCTGCTGTGGACAGACAAATTGCTTGTCTCAGGAATTTTATGCAATTGCGTCTGATTAAGTAAACTGCAGCAACTTCACAATACTACAAACAGGCATGTCAGTCATCTTTGAAAGCTCTCTAATAATAATAATAATAATAATAATAATTAAATAATAATAATAATAATTTGGCTAGGTTAAACCCCTACTATTTTTTGAAGAACATCCCAAAATTTTTAATGACCTTGGTTTAACGTCTCATTCGAAAGACGGTGCTCACTGAGCAGTATAGAGTCCCCTTCACTATACTGAGTCTTTAGGATCCTCACAGACAGCAGGTTGAGCACCCCCTACTGGTCTTACTAACACCACTTTCAACAGCAACCTAGCTTTCCCATCCAGGTACTGACCAGGCCCAGTCCTGCTTAGCTTCATTAGGCTACCATGTGAGAGTTGCAAGGAGCTTGCTGACGGTCTCTAAAAGCTGAGGTTAGCATAAATGAACTCCAACACATTTACAAGCTCCATAAATGCATACACTTCCCAATCCCATACATCAGCAGCATGCACGTGCATCAGCCCTATGTGAATACAGCAGCTCTGTTGAAAGGCATTTGCAGGCAGAGAAGTGGAGCAAATGTGCTGGTGTGTAAAGACGGTCGAGAGGCCTATATAGCAGAATGTGGCTCTGCCAAAGCTCCCTCTCAGAGGCCACGCACGGCCCCCTTTCAGAGCCGGCCCAATCGCCTCTAATCTCTGACCCCATCAATAAGATGTATTCAGACTCCATCAAACAGCCGAGCTGCTGTGCAGGCGGGCAGAAACCGCTGGGGGAGAACCATGGGAAACACTCCTTTAATTGTCCCTCGACCTTTTTAAAGAATATTAAGCTGCATTAGTTGTCTATGAGCCTTTCTTTCCTGGCCTTTCTTTTGGAGAGGGCTACAGCAGCCCACTCAGCCAACAGGCCATTAAACGTGACAGGTCTTTGTGGAGAGAAGGGAAACACACGGCGGAGATGAGGATGAGGAGGGCAGCGAGAGGCTCTGGTTTACATCAATCCTCTTCGGCCCACACGAAGGACTCCGTATCTCCCATGAATAATTTTCTGTCCGCTATAGGCTCCCGCTCAGCTGCCGCCACGAATCCCGGACACTAAAGAACATAATTGCTGTATAATGGTTCCATTTCCCAGTCGCATTCTCCGTGGTGAGCGTTATCGTCATTACGAATATTATGAGAAGCCTACAGCTCGGTTATTCCCCCAGCGGGAGATATAGGGCCGCTTCGGAGAGGAATGCCATGAAGGAGGACTTTTGATAAGTTGCAGTGTAGGATCTAACCTGTGGAATGCAAGCTTATTAAGAGAGTACTGCCTTTACACGCTTCGCTAATTAATAGTTGAACAGAACTGATCTGGGAGATTCTTCTTTTAGACACAAGTTGTAAAAAAATTAACAGAAAATAGTGCAATATAGAGCATTTTTCTGCCTTGCAACAGTATAAAAGACACCATGATACACTCAAAAGATTTTGTTCAAACTACTTATTTAAAATAAGCTGAAACAACAATTCTTGAGTTTTTTTTTAGACAACTTAATTGATTTATGTTCAATCTACTTGAATTTGTAAAATTAACAAGTTAACTTGATTCCTTCATGTTTCATTTATTCATTTTCTTGTCGGCTTAGTCCCTTTTTTAATCCGGGGTCGCCACAGCGGAATGAACCGCCAACACAGCGGATGCCCTTCCAGCATTTTTTACAGTCTAAGCAACTCTCATAATTCTCATAACTGTGACTTTATCACAACCTTAATGTTAAAAACCAAACTGATAGCTCTCAAATGCACATATATAATGTTACAATTACAAAATTACATAAATCATTTACAATTTAATATATTTCACAACTACAACTAAAGCTCACATAATTGTGACTCACAATATGACTCAGTATTTTGGGGCTCTACGGTATCACAGTGGGTAGCACATTCGCCTCACAGCAAGAAGGTCACTGGTTCGAGATCCAGCTGGGTCAGTTGGAGTTTGCATGTTCTCCCCATGTTCGCTTGGGTTTGCTCTGGGTGCTCCGCTTTCCCCCACAAGTCCAAAAACATGCGGTACAGGTGAATTGGATGAGCTAAATTATCCGTTTGTCTATGTGTTTGAATGAGTGTGTATGGATGTTTTCCAGGGATGGGTTGCAGCTGGAAGGGCATCTGCTGCGTAAAACATACACTGGAAAAGTTGGTGGTTCATTCTGCTGGGGCAACCCCAGATTAATGAAGGGACTAAGCCGAAAAGAAAATGAATGAATGAACAAACAGTATTTCAGATATTTGATACTTTGCCTCTCAAGTGTGACTTTATTTCAAAAGTACAAAATCTTAATATATTTCCATTGCAAACTTCACATTTCAAACTTAAAGTCTATATTCATTTGAAAACTACGTGAAAATTCATTGCAATTTCATCTTGCGAGCAATATTACATCTCTGTGTATCAATATTAAATCTCCCAATTGCAACATTTATAACTATTTTAATTCCGATGTAAAATATCTAATTTGCAGCACCACTTATTATAATTACTAATATTATACATTATATTTTAATTTCAACTTTGAATCGCAAAACTTTTTATACGTTTTGCAAATTTTTATACGTATGTCAAATATGATTAAGGTAAAAACAAATGTGCAATGCAACTTTAATTTTTGAAAATTATTTATGTTTGTAATTGTTTATAGAACAAAAATCAATTGACGACACATTAAAGACTCTATGCACTGAAAAAAAAAATATTCAAAGTTGATTCCTTGGATATACAAAAAAAATTTACGTTAAGTGGCTGTAAACATTTTATTTGAGCTGAATTTAAACAAACAAATAAACTAAACTGAGCATGACTAAATTTAATTTGTTTGTTTAAATTCAACCCATATAAATTGCTTGCAACAATTTTAGCAGAAACCATTTTTTTCAGTGTGGATCTGCATACTAATACACTGTCATTTTAAAATCTTTACACTTTGCCACCTTCAAACCACTAGGTTTTACTCACTTGTGTTTTAGTTATTTGAAATATAATATAATATTCTATGACTACTTCTTACACTATAATAGCTAAAGGTCAGAAAAAGTTTTGCATTGCTTCAGTTTTTACAATAACAAAACAATATTTTCACTCATAAGTTGACATTAAAGTAGACAAGCACATAAAATCACTTTTGTGAATTGAAAACAAATCTTGTATTTGACTTTGAACTTTTAATTTCATTGTTTAGTCTCACAATTGCAACTTGGTTCATTGTTAAAACTCTCAATTGCAACTTTGTTTTGTAATTCTTTATATCTCCCCACTGCAACATCTCACCTCTCAGATTACAACTGCTACTTTAAAGCAGATAACCTCAACTTTGTCTCTTACACTGCATTTTCTACTTTGAACCAGACTTTCAATATAATTTAACTCTCTTTGTCACAGAACATGCAATTATTTTATCAATGCGCTTTGCTCTTTTCCGTACAATCTCCGGCAAGTGGGCAATGATAAAAGGATCATTTAATTGGAAAGAACAGCAGGCTCATGGGCAGATGCACCTGACAAGCATTTGGAGAGGTTAAAATGATGTTTCGCAACCTTCCTTGCTTTGGGGGGGAAATTGTTATTGTGAGCTTAAACCACCCAGTGAATAGTTGCTTTTCTGAGTAAATTATGCATCACCTCCTTTTCACGTGTAGTGTGTTAAAAAGCTTGCCTTGACCTTGTGACACTAAGCATAGAAATTCAACATAAAGCTCTTATAGAGTCCCAAAATGGCATATGTTCTATTGAATAGAGGGTCCATTAATCAACAACCATTAAGCCCTAAATAGGCAGATTCTGAAGGGGGACATGGAAAGCCTAGCCTTTTAACTCTTTTGCTTCTAAAATGTGTTGATATGATCCAGAAAAATAATAATAACATGAGGATTCATCACCTTGCCATCTTTTAACTGGCTGTAGATATAAGACTAGACAAGAGCGATACCAAAAACGGACAGAAGGGGGTTGGGAATGAGCGAGGGTCTTTTGGTGAGATTGGGTGGGGCGCTATTTTAGCCGTGACACAAAGGCGTCGCTGTGCAATCAGCTCTGTGTAAAATTGGTGCTCTGTGCCGGGCACAATGGGGCACAAAGGCAGGGGGCTGGTGGCCCAGTCGGGAGCGTTAGGACACAGCTGTGAACAGAGCCTGCACAGCCCCGCTCAATATGGGCCCTCATCACATCTGTAGAGGTCCGGCCGCGGCTTCCGCAAGTCCGTCACACAATGAGGGTCCTCAGCAAATCCTTTGTTGTGACTTTCAAGGCCCTTTTTAGCCAAAATCTTAAATATTTCATTAGGCCCCCTTCGCTCGCTCCCATTCTTCAGGTCTATTATGAAGAGCCGAACTGCGCTTTACCCTGAAATCCATTCCCTTGAGGGTCAACAAAAGACTCCTCCAAATCTGTTTGAGTTCTGATGCAATCCTGTTGCTCCTCAAACACGCCAATGTTTAAGTTTCAAGCTGTGAAAAAAAGAGAGATAAACTTACTTTTATCTCTGTTGTGTGTTCACATCAGCCGTGAATATTGTGAAGGTATGTGGATGGATCTTCATCAAGCTGCGACTGACACTTGATGTAAGCATAACATCTGCCATTTTGGCATGCATTTGCTTTTTGAAAAATTGTTTGTTTAATCCATGATGAATTAAAAAAGACCAAAAACTTCAAACTAATTTTGATATCAGTAAATGTTATGCAATTTGAGATATTTAAAAATAAGTCTTGATAACAATAAGATACATGTGTTAACTGTTTAGTTACCTTTATTACATGACTTGAACAGGACCTACATTTGTTCGGTAAAATGAATGGATCTTAAAGTTGAAATAGGAATAATACCAACATTTTGCTCTTTTTTTATTATGATTTATAGCCACTGTAAAAAAAACTGTTAATAATCTGTTTTCATATTTTGTGATTAACTGGTGTTTTCTTTTTATTTACAGATGTGAATTGCATTATGGGATATTGATTACTACTCTCTCAACATTTGATGTTAAAAAATTCAACTCTACAGTTTAACAAAGTGGCTTTTATTGACATTTTAGTAGTTTGAAAAAAATATATAATGTATAAGATATAATCTATTTAGAAATAAGTCTATTAATTAACAAAAAAATAAAAGGCAGTTTATTACAATGTTTTCCTAGCATAATATACAACACCAACCCAGACAATACAGTGCATCCGGAAAGTATTCATAGCGCTTCACTTTTTCTACATTGGACGGTCTTCCAGCAGTCAAGCACACCACCAAAATATCAATGGAGTGGCTTCACAACAACTTGGTGAATGTCCTTGAGTGGCCCAGCCCGAGCCTATACCTAAATCTTATTGAACATCTCTGTAGAGATCTGAAAATGGCTGTACACAGTCACTTCCCATCTAACCTGATAGAGCTTGAGAGGTACTGCAAAGAGGAATGGGCAAAAATTCCCAAAGTCAGGTGTGCCAAGCTTGTGGCATCATATTAAAAAAAGACTTGAGGCTGTAATTGCTACCAAATGTGCATCAACAAAGTATTGAGCCTAGGCTGTGAATACTTTTGTATATATTATTTTTCAGGTTTTTATTTTTAATAAATTTGTAACATTTAACTTTTTTTTTTCACATTGTCCTTATGGGGTAATGCCTGTAGAATCACTGTAGAATTGAACTGTCACTAAAAATATAAAAAATGTTTAACCTTTTCAACCTTTCATGGTTAAAGGTAGTTAAAAGAAAAATCAAGATGTCATAATGAAATAAAAAAAAAAATTGGGGAAAAATAAAGAAAAAACAAAAATATGGAAAACTGTTAATTTACGTATTTTATTAAAATTTTAAATAAAATAATTTATTTCAGACTCATTTGTTTTTACAGTGTACTAATGAGTAAGCATAGATTTGTAGTACTTCATTTTAATACTTACTTGAACATTGACTTGATTTCAGGAAACTGATATCAATTATGTGCAAAATGCAAACAGTAAATGAATTTTGTTTATTAATTCACCAAATAAACTGATTTGCATAATCTGACATCAATGATAGTTTTGAGAATTAATATAAGATCATTTTGGAATTGGTTTTCTTAATAATAATAATAATAAAAAACTTCAACTGCAACTTTTATATAATTCTTTTACCAAATCATCCTCTGCAGCTCTTCAAAAATGTCATGCCTTTGTGGAAGTTCATCTAGCAAAGTATGTTTGCTGATAGTTATCATCTGACAGCTTTGTTTAATAGCACTCATAGACTAGCAGCAGCAGATGATAAACCACTCCCATACAAATATTAAACACTTGTTAATAACTTTTGCCTCTGTGCCGCAAAGAGCTCTGTCAGCTTCGCTAAACAGCTCTGAAAAGGATTTGCCTTTATGTGAGGCCTTAAACTGCCGTGCTGATTTGGCCGATAACAATGAGCAGCCTTTTGTCGGGGTTGAGGGGGCCTTGATTTATCCAACACTTTAAGCAGCCCTAATGAATAATTCAATGTTATCATTCAACTTGCCGCTCAGTTATTATGTTTTGATTCTCTTTTTTTTCACACGTGAGGGAACCGGCCGGACAGGGGGTATCGTGCAGGGGCACCTAGGGGGAAATAATGCACGGCATGGGACAAAACAAGAAAGGCCCCGGCGCAGGACTCTGGCTGTCAGCTTGATAAATATAATGTGTCACCAATTAAAAACTCATTGCCATTCTCTAATTCAGCCAGTGCCTTGTTAACCGCTGCCTGGCAGGGAGGCTCCCGCTCTGTCCCGGCCCCTGCTACCAGCACCCTCCATAATAGAGGGCCTGCTTTTCCCATCCTTTAAAACCACATCCCCTTTCCATTGGCATGTAAATAAGACATTCATTCAGCACCACTTTTTCCATCCGAGGCCGAAAAAAATGACCATCAATGTCTTTGATTCAAATCTTTTTTTCTCCGGAAAACAAAGAATTCTATAGTTTTGGATTTTTTTTTTCTTTTTACGCCAAAAAAAAACTTTTCTTGCCTTTCTTTTCGGCCATTCTCATGTTAATGGTGTTGACACAACTTTGGGCAACGTGGGTATACAACGCATATGAACCCTAGCAGGAGTCCATTACAGAAATGCCATTTAGCAAGCTGTTTCTGTGAGAAAGTCAAACGTTTAAGAGGTTTTTTTTTAAAGAGCCTGAGAATCAGTGCTTCACAGGAGCAGCAGGAGGCCTTTTTTCAAAGAGTTTTCCTGAAACTAAAGGCTTTCCAGGTCTCTGATGTTTGCTAACCAGAGTCAAAAGTGGCGGAATGCATAAGAATGCTGTTTATTCTTAAGCGATGTGTAAATGGTTTGTCTTCTAGGAGTTTTGCACTCGAGCGGTTTAGTCCTCATTCAGAATGTCCTTTGGTCTTTTGCCTTGAAGTGCTAGAGTCATGTTTGTTTATTTGTTTATTCGTTCATCATTTGTTTATTTATTGTTATTAAAATTTTGTTAAACGTGTCTCAGAATCCAACATACAAATTGGAGCAGACAGGTTAAAGGTCAGAGGACTAATCAGAGCGATGGATCAGTTGAGTCAACGAGGTGTCAGTGTGTCAGCATCTAAGACAGGAAGAGAGTTTGGCTTGGGAGATTTTGTGTTCAGACAAAGCAGAAAACACCTTATTGTTGCATCTGCATTCAATTAAACATTGATTTCACAAAAATACTTTTATATAACCTGAAAGCAAAAAGTCTAGTTTAAGGATTTAAATAATATAATAAGTCAAAATGTGCAGGAAATAATATACCTATTCTGATTTTAACTCACAAGATTATATTAAAAAAAGTCTATTTTTAAGGACTTAAATAAAATAAAAAGGTCAAATATGCAAGAACTAACACTTATTTTTCATTCTAACTTACAAAATTATATAAAAATCTATTCTACACTCTCAGAAATAAAGGTACAGGAGCTGTCACTGGTGCAGTATCGTTTCAAATGGTACATATTTGTACTTGAAGGGTTTATTATGGCACCTCAAAATTACTTTTTAGGTACATTTGAGCACTGTTATGCACCATTGATGTACCAATGTGGACTCTTTGGCTACAAATTTGTATCTTTTAAAAAGATACTGCCCCAGTGACAGCTCCTGTACCTTTATTTCTCGGAGTGTAAGGTTTCATTATATAATATAAAAAAATTAAAATATGCAATAAATAACATATTTAGTCAGATTTTAACTTACAAAATTAATTAAATTGTCAATTTTAAGGTTTTAAATAACTAAAAATGTCAAAATACAAGAAATAACATACTTATTCTGATTCTAACTTACAAAACTAAATTAAAAAGACTATTCTAAGGTTTCAAATAGTATAAAAAGGTCAAAATATGTAAGACATAACATACTTTTCTGATTCTACTTACAAAATTATATTAGTCTATTTTAAGGTTTCAAAAAATCTAAAAAGGTCAGAATATTTAAGAAACAACATACCTATTCTGACTCTAACATATAAAAGAACAAGTGATCGCACTGCATTTTATTGTATTTAAAAATTAATCAAAATATTTTCCTGACAAATGGCTATAACTTTTTGGTGGTTTGAAGCATTGTGACAAGCATAAAGATTTACAATGATAAATAATTTCTTTTTAATGTGTAATGTAATCTTTTTACAAGTCATCAAATGATTTCTATTTCTAAATATGGCTGACAGGACATTTTATATACTTATACTTAATTATACTTTATTATATTATAATTATAAAATAATAATTATAATAATTATAATAGCATTTTAGTGAGTGTCTTCTGTATATCATAGTAAAAAAGTATGATAAATATGGTAAGTACAATGTACATTTGACAAGTACAATGAATGCAAAAAAAGTATATATATATACATTATAACCATACCGTTTGACCTTGTGTTTATATTTTAAATTGATTTATTTAATTAAAATGTACTATGATTTACATATAATAATTGTTTTTTAAGAAAAAATGGGGTAAAATGATTGACAATGTGTCTAATGCAACTAAAATATTTTTTCTTTTAAATAAAACATTTGTTAATAAGTTTTTGTCCATTCATTATTAATTTATTTTAGTGCAAAGATTAATGCGGAGTAATATATATATATATAGTATATATATATATAATATAATATATATATATATATATATTTATAATAATAAACTGTTAAGTATATCTATTACACACTTACACATAAAACCAAAATTATACAAAACAAAAACAATTTACTTAGATATTTAAATTTATATATAATTTATAAATAATTATTATATAATTATAGATTAAATATATTAATTAAATTTATATATAATTAATATAATTTATATATATAAACCTTTTCTCAAATACATGCATGGATGTGCGTATTTATTTGTACTTAATACATCTACACAACACACACACACACACACACACACACACACACACACACACACACACACACACACACACACACACACACACACACACACACATATATTATACAAACCTTTCATCAGGTTTATATATTTTTAAACATTTCTAATTACTAATTGATGTTGTCTTTGCCATAATGACAGTTGATAATATTAATACTGTTTATTGCATGTATTGTATACTTGTCACAGTCACCAGTGATCTAGCCCATGCAGATCGCTAAAGAACTACAAATCTGCCAGCAAAAGAACTACATATCCAGTCATGCACCAGTCACACACCTGGCCTAGATCCCCATGAATGTAAACAGACACAGCTAAAGTTTTTCAGGAATAATTACACAGACTATTTATACACCTCTCAAGCACACACACACACACATTGCTGAGTCTTGTTATACTTTTAGTGAACATTATGATGTGTTTTCCTTGCCTTCTGTGTTTAAACCTTGCTTCGCTTTATTTTGTTTGTTTATTCCTGTCTGCTGCCTGCCTTTTGACCATCTGTCTGTTTATTGACCACAACTCTGGATTGCCCGTGAACACCTGTTTGCTCCTGTGTTGACTGTTGCTTGTCTGACCATTCTCTGTTAAATAAACCTATGATTGAATCTGCACCTCCCCTGTCAGCGTCTCCATTCACATTACAGTATAATAAGACTCAGCAATGTGTGTGGGTTTGAGAGGTGTGTGAATAGTCTGTAATTAGTTTGAACAGCATCAGCTGTGTCTTTTTGCAATTATGGGGATCTAGGCCAGTTGTGTAAGTGGTGCATGACTGGATATATAGTTCTTTTGCTGGCAGATTTGTAGTTCTCCAGCGATCTGCATGGGCTAGAGCGCTGGTGACTGTGACAATACTATTGTATATGTTTACCAAGATACTAGTATTCCACTTAAAGTGCAATTTAATTGCTTAACTAATTTAATAGGCACAATAAAAAATATATATAGGGATAATAATATTGGCCTTAGACGTTTTATTATTATTATTATTGTTATTGTTATTAATATTATTATTATTATTTTATTCCAGCCAAAATAAAACTAACAATTCCTCCAAAAGAATAATATAGTATGAAATACTGTGAAAAATGTCCCAGCTCTCTAAATTTTCACTTGGGAAATTTTTTGAAAAAGAATTTAAAATTTCAAAGGAGGGTTAATAACTTTATCTTTGACATCTTTTTTAAAAAAAAAAAAAAAAAGCATTTCTAACCAAAAGCATTAATTCAAACCATGTATTCAATATTCACAACTGTTACACACTACATAAAGAAAACCCACACAAGAAACAGCACCATCTGCAACAATCACTGTTCTCCATTGATGCGTCTTCAAAGCCACTTTCACAGATTATGAACCACTGTTTTTCACATCCGCTCCGAACCAGCGTGGCCCCTGGCATGCATAGATGAGGGGCCAGCTGTGTTTGTGCCACACAGCGGAGAGAAAAAGACAGAGAATCAGTCGAACACCCCGTCCAGTACATAAAGCCTGCTTGTGTCTCTTCTCAAGCCTCTCTCATAGTCACACAGGAATGCAGAATATTCCATTTAGAAGTGTTTCCACGCTGCTTTCAGCATTTTAAAGCCTGTCTGCCAGAAGCACTGAATTAAGGAGAACATGCCCCTCTTCCCACCACCAAATCACACCTTTTTTATTCCATTTAATATACTGATAATATTTAATATATTTATTATAAATATACATTATTATTATTATTATTATTATTATTCATTCATTCATTTTCTTGTCTGTTTAGTCCCTTTATTAATCCGGGGTCGCCACAGCGGAATGAACCGCTAACTTATCCAGCACAATTTTACGCAGCGGATGCCCTTCCAGCCACAACCCATCTCTGGAAAACATTCACACACATACACACACTCATACACTACGAACAATTTAACCTACCCAATTCACCTGTACCGCATGTCTTTAGACTGTGGAGAAAACCGGAGCACCCATGCGAGGAAGCAGAACATGCAAACTCCACACAGAAACGACAACTGAGCCAAGGTTCGAACCAGCGACCCAGCACCTTCTTGCTGTGAGGCCACAGCACTACCTACTGCGCCACTGCATCGCTATTATTATTATTATTATTATTTTAGGATTGTTTATTTTTAGGATTGCAATTTCTTATATATAATTTTGTTCTTGTTTTTGAAAGTTGCTAAAACATTTGACTGGAGTTTGTATGAATACTTTTTAGTGAGTGTTACCAAACAGTACAAGTAGGCCAGGTAAGTACAGGGTTCAACGCTAAGATTATTTTTTCACTGGCCCGATTTTTACTTGTCCTGCCAAATTTTTCACTAGCCCCACCAAAAAAAAAAAAAAAAAAAAGATTAATAGCTATTTCTATACATCATTAATATTATAATTAATATATCTGCCTTAATGGTATTCAGGACATCTTCTCAAAGATCCTGAAAAACAACGTCTGTGAATCTAAAAATATTTTTAAAATGCTAATACATGTATAATGAGCAGAATTCAAAGTGCTGTCACTTTTATTGTGAGCTTTGAGGTTTTGATTTCATTAATTGCTTGTTCCAATAAAAAAAGGCTCCCAGCTTGTCTGCTTTTCCTGGAAACAGATGGTGCAAAATATAATTTCCTTTTTTTGTTTTGTTGTCTGAAGTTAGAAACAGATGCTTACTTTTAGCCTCATAATTTGATGTTGCCATATGTTTGTTGTAATGGTTGTTACCAGGTTACAGAAAAAAAACAACAATGTGCTCACAACCTCTAATCAGATGACAAGTTTCTTGATTCTAAGATTGTATTTGCACGCACCTGACAAATAGTAATGATCCTGTCCACTGTTCCGAGCATCTCACATGCTGGCCCCGGGCCATAGGGCAGTCCTTATTGTTGAACCCTGAAGTATAAGGCCCAATTCCAATTCTAGCCCTTAGAACTTTCCCACTTCTACCCCTCGTTTTAATTAAGGGGTAGGGGTGTCCCATTTCTTTTTAGCTTGCAGGCGAAGGGCTAAGGAGATGGGGTAGATAGCCCTTTGAATGGAGATTTTACAAGACCACACTCAACACCAAGGGGTAAGAAAATTTCCCACAATACACCAGCCACAACGGCAGAAAAGCTGGTCTTTGGAAGTCAGGAGATCCACAAAACAGTATTTTGTTTCATTATTGTGAATTTTTACAACAAACAAGCAGATGTTTTATTACATTCATAACTGTGTTCGCGTTTTACCATCATGCTTTTAAAAAAATAAAATAATAATAAAATAAAAACCGCAAAATTTCCCGCAACATTCTGACACTCGATGACACTTGAATTCCTTGTCAGAAAAGTCTAGTGGCTGGCAATGAGCTTTTTACATTGTCTGCTATAATGTTAATGTTGTTTTTGTGTGTTTACATAGTACAGTTACGATCCTATTGCTACATTATATTGTCATGATTATATATGCCTTCAGTGATTTCCTGAAAATACCAAAAAATAAAGCAACTGGAATAACTAGCAGTCGAATCATCTGATCTCATATGAAGCAAGCATTTCTTAGGGGTAAATTTTGAAGCCCTTCCCCTTCACACTTGGTTTTAAGGGCCAAGAGGAAGGGGTAGGGATACAAAAATAGAATTGGGATTGGGCTTATATGTGTCTTTAAAGTTGTTGGTATGAGGTGCTTAGCAATGCACATTACTATCAAAAATTGAGTTGTGAAATGTTTATGGTAGGATATTTACAAAATATCTTGAAGGAACATGATCTTAATTTAATATTCTAATGTTTGTGATTTAGGGGTGACACAGTGGCTCAGTGGTTAGCACTGTGGTCTCATAGCAAGAAGGTTGCTGTTCAAGTCCCAGCTGGGCCAGTTGCCATTTCTGTGTGGAGTTTGCATGTTCTTACCATGTTTACGTGGGTTTTCTACAGCTGTTCCAGTTTCCTTCAACACAAAGACATGCGCTATAAGTGAATTGAATAAACTTAATTGTCCGTAGTGTATGTGTGTGCATAAGTGTGTATGGATGTTTCCCAGTGCTGGGTTGCAGCTAGAAGTGCTGCTGTGTAAAACATATGCTGGATAAGTTGGTGGTTCATTCAGCTGTGGCAACACCTAATGAATAAAGGGACTAAGCCGAAGGAAAATGAATGAATGTTTGTGAAATAAAGATAAAAGAAACTGATGCTTTTGACCAATACAATTATTGACTATAATATATAGAATTATCGCTAAAATTATATTCATGCAAAATAAGAGTGTATTGTGGTCCAGGGTCACATGTTATTTTGTTATTGGAATATGTACTACCAATCACTAGTATGGGATCAGATATTTTAAAAAAATAATATTTTTTTAAGAAATCTCTTATTATTTATTCATTCATTTTCTTTTTGGCTGAGTCCCTTTATTAATCAAGGGTCGTCACAGCGGAATGAACCACCAACTTATCCAGCATATGTTTTATGCAGCGGATGCCCTTCAAGTTGCAACAAAACACTGGGAAAGAAATCACTTATTAGTAAAACAATATAGTGGAAAACGTTTATAGTATAAAGTAACCAAGTGCTTTTATTATATTTTAGATTTTATTATATTTTATTTTATTTTTTTTGTAAGAAAATATGAATTTTCATCATCTTTTCTCCAGTCAAGTGTCATCTAAACCTTCGGAAATCATTTTAAAATGTGTTAATTGGTGCAGAAAAAAAATGTTGTTTTAATATCTATGGAGGAAAAAAGCCATGCTGCTTAATGTAACTTTGATGATTTGATGTTGCATTTTTCCCCCGATTCTTTGATGAAGTGTATTTCTTCGAGAATCAGTGGACACCCCATCTAACACACAAAGCCTGCTTGTGTCTCTTCTCAAGCCTCTCTTTTACAGTTGCACAGGAATGCCGAATATTCCATTTAAAAGGGTCTAAATAAGTGTTTCCAAGCTGTTTTCAGCATTTCAAAGCCTGTCTGCCAGAAGTGCTGTATTAAGGAAAACGTGCCCCCCCAAATTCAACCCCATCCCATCAACACCACCCCCCCGCCCCACCAGCAGGATGGCTCAAAGCCCCAGCTCATTACTACTGTCACACCGGCAGTGGAGAGGCTTGGCACAGCCTCGTGTACTTAATTGAATTAGACATACCCGCTTGTTTAGTCATTGTGTGATGGCATGAGAATCCCGCAGCCTTTTTCCATGATAAAAACGAGAGGCCTCGGCAACACTTGTCAGCAGATCTAAGCGTCCCGAACGGAGCGTGAAACTGTATAGCCGGAGGAGAAGGTGGCAGGGATGCAGAAGACACTCACGCTGAAGCATCTCTTCAGGTGCCTACTAAGGAATGCTGGGAGCAGTGTGTTTGGGCACTGTATCTGTGCTCAGTAATCACACAGTAATCAGTGTCTGACTAAGATATGAACACGTGTTTGGAGGTCAGCAGTAAATAATGTGTTGAGTTTGAGCCAAACCGTTGGTCTTACTGCGACATTTGAAAAAATAAAAATAAATAAATTCGATTTTAGCAGATTTGCAAATGATCAAAAAAAAGTAATTATGAAGAAAATTATCAATATGAATTATATAGGATGATATTATATTGCCAATTATAGTTTTTTATGACTGATAAATAGTAATGGTCAATTATTTTCATGTTTTGTCTAAATAAACAAAATGTCAATGAAAAATAAGAAAAAAAATAAGTGATTAGAGATCTTTACATACAATACAGTGCTCAACATATGTACACCCATTTTTGAAAATGAATATTTTTATCCATTTCTAAGTCAATGTAGGTCATATATATTGGTGCATTTGAACAAAACAGATTATAAAACTTATATAAATATTAAAATAATATTTTATTCATCAAACATCTTTAGAAACAGAAAATAATGCATTTAAATTGATGTGAAATATAAGGGGAAAAATTACAAACTACAAAATTACAAAGTTTCTCTTGAATTTTGCAGTTTAAACCTTTTGATTTCGAATTTTCCTATAGAAAATCTTTATGTAAATGAGAGATTTGTGAGGGGTGTACTCATATGTGCTGAGCACTGTATATACAGCTGAAGTCAAAATTATTAGTTCTCCCGTGAATTTTTTTTTTTGCAAAAATTTCCCAAATAATGTTTAACAGAGCAAGGATTTTTTCACAGTAATTCCTATAATATTTTTTCTTCTGAAGAAAGTCTTATTTGTTTTATTTCAGCTAGAATAAAAGCAGTTTTACATGTTTTCAAAAACATTTTAAGGTCAAAATTATTAGTTCTCTTAAGCTATAGATTTTTTTTAATTGTCTGCATAAAAAACAATTAGTTAAGCATTAGTTATATACAATTAGTTAACAATTAGTTATAAATTAGCTATTGAAAATATTATGTTTAGAAAAGTTTTGAAAAAAATTATTTTTATTAAACACAAATCATATAAAGTTGTGATGTAATCAATGGACTTACATTAAACACACATTCGGAGCAATAAGATAAAATAAAAAAGTAAGATAGATGTACAAATAGAGGAATTTAACAGAAACATTGGACTAATCAAAAATTTTGTAAGATTTATTTATAATTTCTTATACTCACAAAGGTATTTTAAATATAAAGGTAAATTATCAGTAGTATGGTGAAATATTAGTACATTCTAAAATAACTACTTTGCATTTAACAAAGCTATCCCATGGCAATTTGTAACTTTTTGATTTAGTGGCTAATTCATATGAATACGTACAATTTAGCACAATTTGCTCATCACCCAATGACAGTTGGGTTCAGGGGCGGGGTTGGGTGCCACTCCACCTTTTTAAAATCATACATTTTCATACGACTAAACTCGAATTCATTCACTTATGAATTCATACCAATTACCACTAAACTGACAAAACGTAAAATACTTTGAGAGATCAGGCTGATTTGAATTCAGTTTGATTTGTATATATATTTTTGTTCTTTTACATAAACACAGACCACACAGTGCTGATATTTCATGCATTCCTAGAATTCCCATTTCCTATATAAAAACATTTTTGTCTTTTGAATTCACAATGGACATAAAGGAGGCAAAACGTCACTACCAGATGACATCAGAAGTAAGAACTCTGCCCCATGACCCACATCTCTTAACCTAACTTTAAAAGACAACAGCCTGTATGCACTTTTGGATTTGAAAGTTTAGCTTTAAAATTCAGGGCAAAAGAGGCTGAGCAAAAGAGACAGAACGCTGGTGAAAGAGCCGCCTAATGTGATTGCCCTCTGCATTTATCCAGCCAGCTTTGAAGAGCGCTAAGAGGAGATGCCTCAGTGCTGTCACTACATAATGTCACCTCACTAACCTTCGGGGTCAGAGCCAGACTAACACCGTAACCCGGGGTCCTGATCCGCCTCCAGCCCCTTTAGTGGTGCACCCAGCTGTCAGTAATGCAGCCCAAACTTTATTCAATTCGAGATCAGTCAACGTGAAAGGATAATCTCTGAATAATTGGAGCCTATGGACCCTGGAGAATCTTAAACTTTCCCTCAATACCTCTGACTTCTTCTCTAAGAGGACACCCTTGTTACCCTCAGTGAACAACCAGATGGGCAATTATAATTCTGCAATAATCGTTGAGAGGGTTTTCAGTGGCCGGCTGAGGGTTGTCAGTCAGCCTGAGAGGGCGTAAACATGGCTTCTTCTAGGCCACCAGCATTCAACAAGTGGAACACCAGACGGTCCACCATCCTAATCCATTTCTCTTCCTCTTCACATGAATTAAAAGCACACAATTAAATGACTGAGACGGTCACATTCCTCCACATTAGCATTGAAGAGTCGCAACATTCCTGAGATGTTTCCCATTATGACCTACGGACTGTAGAGCTTTTGAAATGTCACGGATAATGCATGACGTTTTGATGAACACTTCATTTCAAACATACAATCGCAATAAATCTTCATTTCGCTCACTCTGGGAAATCTGTCATGGAGATGATTTATAGCGACCCAAAACTACTGTCTAAAGATTTCAATATTCAGAAAGTGTACTGAAAGTTTATTTTAAAAGAGAGTCAATGAAACGACAAATCAAATGTATCAACAAATAAATTCGATCAAAACAGAAAGACAAAGGAACTCTGTTTACGTTTAAAAACTGACCTTTCCATCAACTAAATCACACAGAGCATGAATGGACGACACAGAGAGAGCATCCTCCGCACCGCTGTGGTTTATGCATCTGTCTCTCTGCGGTGTTGATGATCTGCTAATGGAAGCCTCTGTCACACTGGGAGGCCTGATGCTGAACACAATACAATATGAAAATTAGCATCGCTGGTGCTGCCGCTACTATAATCAGTCATCGGACTGTCAAATTCACTTCGGTGGCACCAGTAGAGATGGCAAGCTGCCAGATCACACCTGTAAGAGCATTAGAAACATGAAGTTTAATCTGGGTCGGCTTGCACACGTCATGCATTTTCTCTGTTCAGACAGCTGTCTGTTTGTTAAAATACCAGGGGTTAATCGCAATCTGATTGCACAAACCAATTCTGAAGGTGGCTAGAAAAGCATTTCAAAAGCAATTGGAAAGCTGAAATTAGATTTTTTTTGTCAATGTTTTGTTTTTGTTCTGTTTTTTTTTTTACACTGCATCTTATTTTCTGAAACAAATTCTGAAATAAATCACTCCTTTGGCAAACTTTTAAACAAGTTTAAACAGACACTATTTGCAAATCTCATGCTCTCTTTATGCAAAAGCACATTCTCACTCACTAAAATACAATTTTGCGCTGAGATGCTCTTGTGTTTACAGCTAAACTGCAAACAAGCAGCGAAGGAGAGGCAGATGAGAATGTTGACAACCATGAACAGCTGTGCAGAGTGGCCAACCATGGATCTGTCAGACCAGCTTTTCCACTGGCTTTTAATTTTTTTTGCAGTAGCATTCACTGAATAATTATTTCAATGATGTTTAACAGAGCAATTTTTCACAGTAACTCCTATAATACTTTTTCTTCTGGAGAAAGTCTTTTTTGTTTTATTTGGGCTAGAATAAAAGCAGTTTTAAATTTAAAAAAATATTTTAAGGTCAGAATTATTAGCCCTCTTAAGCAACTTTTTTTTCAATTGTCTGCATAAAAACAATTAGTTAATATGTTTTAAAATGTGTTGAAAAATATCTTATTTTCATTAAACAGAAATTATAGTTATATACAAATACATATTATACACACATCCAGAGCAATGCAATGCAATGCAATGCAATGCAATGCAATGCAATGCAATAAAATAAAATAAAATAAAATAAAATGTAAGATACATGTACAAATAAAGAAATTAACAGAAAATCTAAAAAGAAAGAAGTCATTAGACTCCATGCTTTCAGAAGTTTTTATATATTTAGTCAGAAGGGTCAAGAGCTTTGTGAATGTAGTAAATATGTTCAGCCGATCTTTGTGTCTGGTGAGAACACTTTTAGCTTAGCTTAATTAGCATAGATCAATAAATCATATTCGGCTATGAACATATCACTCAAAAATTACCAAAAATTTATATTTTCTATTTAAAGCTTGACTCTTCTGTGGCTTCAATATGTACTAACATAGACTGAAAATGAAAATTAGCTGTTTTATGTTCAGATATAAGAATTATACTCTCATTCTGGCATAATAATCAAGTAACTTTACCGTCATACCATGGCTGCAGCAGGCACAATGATATTACGCAGCACCTGAAAATAAGCTAATTTCCGTCATTATAACAAACGTGACCACTTGCACAATGGAGACATTTGTAAGAGACGATTCAGAACATATTTAGTTCGGTGCAAATCTTAAATCATATAAATTTGTTATTATAAAGTTATATTGTCAATTATAAAGTTAGCTGATTTTCAGATGCTGCTAAATATCCTACATAATATTTTACATACATTTTTTCTAATATATCTATTTTGTATTTAAGATTTTCATATCAAGTTTAAATAAAGAAAAGAGAGAAAAAAAAACTCATTCAAACTATCAATAAAAATACAATAGTTACTCAATAGTACTAAAATCACACTTCCAGAAAATAGAGGAACGTATATAAAACACACTATGAATGTAACAACAGTCACTTTAAAAGTGAAAGTGCAAAATCCAAATGATGTTAAATGTTGATCATTTTGAATATCAGCCTGATCAAATATAATGAACTTATGGCATCCTGTTAGCTGAAGCAACATCAGTGACCTCTTCTCCTCACAGGATAAACCTTCATTTGATGACATTAAACTATTATAACAAGAGGAAAGAGAAGGTGCACAGTCCCCAAAACAAACAGAAATGCAGTACAGTCTGCCACACTTCAACAAATCTCCCAACAATGAGTCAAGCAAAATATTTTCTCTGCTCAATCA
The DNA here is from genome assembly GCF_052040795.2 of Danio rerio. Lineage (NCBI taxonomy): Eukaryota > Metazoa > Chordata > Actinopteri > Cypriniformes > Danionidae > Danio > Danio rerio. The sequence continues at coordinate 26,388,495 of NC_141043.1, forward strand.
GACTGGCACATTACTTCCTGATCTGGAGGAGACAGCAACCAGTGGCTCAAAAACGGCCTGTTTTCCATGCCACAACTTGACTGCCATCCAGCCAATGAGAAAAAAACATCCACAAAAGGGGAAACAGAAAACAGAAAAGCTGCCCATTGTGCAAGTGACCAGTCTCTTTAGCAACAGCAGAGAAACGAGCAGACAGACGGCTGTAAAATAAAAATGCCGCCTGGACCAGAACTCATTAATGAGACACTGAAGAGACCAAGATTTATGATCTGCTGCAGGAGCTCAGACAAGAGCACTACAAAACTGCTTCAAACTAAACATCCCAATGAATTTCAATACATGCTATATAGATTGTAAAGCGCAAAGACTTAATGAAACTGGATTTCACATGCAACAGGGTCAGAAATTTGAAATTTTATTTTGTAGACTTTTTTGCAATTTTTATCATTTAATATAAAAGTTTAGTCAGTTAACTCTAATTATGTTGTTCAAGTACTTACAATAAATCAGAGTACTAGGAACTATTACAAAAGTGCAAGAAGAACAAAATAATCATTATAGTGAAATATTAGTGCTATTGTCATTTTTATAATGATTATTAATGTTAATTAATATAATTGAAAAAGTCAGACATGCAGAAAAGGTTCAGTGCTAAAGTAAATAAATAAATATTTAAATAAATAAATAAATAAATAAATATTTCCCAATGCTGGATTGCAGCTGGAAGGGCATCCTCTGTTAAAAAATATGCCAGAGTTGTTGGTGGTTCATTTCGCTTTGGTTGCAGAGACTAAGCTGAAGGAAAATTAACTAACCAACTAACTGGATGGATGGATGGATGGATGGATAAAAAAGAAAAAGTAATTAATTAATTAAGAGATAAATAAATAAATAAATAAATAAATAAATACATTACAAATAAATGGAATATGCATTTTAGTTTCCCCCACAGTATAAAGACATGCGCTACAGATGAATTGAATAAACTAAATTGCCCAAAATGTATGTGTGTGACTGAGCATGTATGGATGTTTCCCAGTGATGGGTTGCAGCTGGAAGGGCATCCGCTGTGTAAAACATATGCTGAATAAGTTGGCTGTTCATTCCGCTGTGAAAACCCCTGATGAAGGGACTAACCTGAAGAATGAAATTAGGCTTTAAAAACTTAGTACATTGTAAGACAAATTAACTTTTATATGTTGCACACAAATTAAATATACAATACATTTTGTATATATATATATATATATATATATATATATATATATATATATATATATATATATATATATATATAAATATGTTTATGTTTAGATATTGAGTGACTGATTACAAGGTCTGTTTCAAAACAGCACAAAAGTAAATTTAGCTGTCAAATAGTTTTCCCCCAAACATCTTGACATTTATGTGGCAATTACAGTCCACCTCAAAAACGAAAGTGTATCTATAAATGACAAGTATCCGAATGAAAGCCTCCATTTCCCCCTCTAATCCTCTTTAATTACCCTGTTAGTGTGAAAGCCCTTGTGAGCAGATCTCTTAAGTGGCTGTATATTATAAATCAATGATGGTTTGTTATTCCGTTCATTTAAACAAAGGGGAGACGCATAAAAAGTCATTAAAATGACACGTGAATTGGCAAACAAACTGTTTAATTTGTGTCTGCCCTGTGAAGGGGGCTGAGCAACAGTGACGTCGGGGGGCCAAAGGAAAATTTACATCTGATTCGAGTTTAATGGGCCGTGGCGGGACGGCCGCCTGGCCTCCAAGGAAACCAATCTTTTCTCAAGATTTTCAACAGGCCAAAATGTTCCTTTTTTGTTAATTTCCAATGTGTCATGTGATCCCAATGGGGCTGGAGCTTGTATGTATCAATTTGTTTCTGTTGCGGGCCCCGCAATAGGCCAGCAATGAATATATGGGCTATTGAGTCACGCCGCACAATGGGCACAGCTGATGCGGTTGCCACAGAGAAACGCCCACACAAAGCACAGGAATGATGACATATGGTCCCAACCTGCCTCGGTCAGGACACCCCCAATAGCCCCGACTGCATTGGGTGACAAAACCCTCAAGCAGGCCATTTATCTGTGCCTACTCATTTCATGCTAAAATAAACTTTTTATAAAGTTTCCACAGGCCGGGCACAAGGAGTAAAACAGAGGCCCCAAAGGCACCGTGTAAAGTGAGGAATTCATCATTAAGTGATTAACAAAGACTCCTTTACCACCTGCTCCTGAATTTATACGCACATTACTGACAGCTTGTGCCTCTTAGAGGATATAGAAAAAGCAAAATAGATAGAAAGTATAAGATAGTGTCAGTGTTTGATAAGGCTTGCAAAACAAAAAGTCAACAAAATGCTAGTTATATACAATGTAATGTGATGGAATGTGACAAATTTTAGATGATGACATTAAAAGTAATGCTATATATATATATATATATATATATATATATATATATATATATATATATATATATATATATATATATATATATATATATATATATATATATATATAGTTGAAGTCAGAATTGTTAGCCCCCCTTTAATTTTTCTTTTCATTTTTAAATATTTCCCAAACGATGTTTAACAAAGCAAGATAATTTTCACAGTATGTCTGAAAATATTTTCTTCTGGAGAAAGACTTTTTTTTTTTTGGCTAGAATAAAAGCAATAATAATAATAATAAAAAAACATTTTAAGGTCAAATTTATTAGCCCCTTTAAGCTATTTTTTCCCATAGTCTACAGAACAAACCATCATTTTACTATAACTTACCTAATTACCCTAACCTGCCTAGTTAACCTGATTAATCTAGTTAAGCCTTTAAATGTCATGTTAAGCTGTATAGAAGTGTCCTGAAAAATATCTAGTAAAATATGATTTACTGGCATCATGATAAAGCTAAATAAATCAGTTATTGAAATGAGTTATTAAAACTATTATTTTTAGAAATGTGTTGAGAAAATCTTCTTTCCGTTAAAAAGAAATTGGGGGAAAAAATAAATAGGGGACTAATACTTCTGACTTCAACTTCAAATTTAAATCAACATCAACTCTGTTATATTGCATATAGAAAGGCATTACCATCTATATAGCATTGATAGAAAAGCCTGTGGCTTGCTTCAATAGATTTCATTTTCTCTGGCGGGAAATTCTGAAAGATTTTTCTTCTCTCATTCATTTGTACAAAATGTTTAATATGCACCAATATGTCCTCTGCTACTATGATAGACAAGCCATTCAGTGCCTGCTTTGAGGTTAGCAGCTAAAAGCATAAAATGTTGTTAGAGGTTTAAAAACAATACGTTAAATATAAATTAGTAACAAAATCAAATGTTCACTATAACATTTAAGCATTTTTCACTTCAGATAAGTAAAATTTCATTTAAACTTGAAACAGAAAAATATATGTAATTGAGATATAAATGTAGGAATTTAGCTTTTGCATAGTAATATGTGCTTCTCAAAGTAGTAATAACAGTATTAATAATATACAAAATATACATTAAAAATGCTGGGCTGTTTTAAAAGATAGAAGAGCCAAGCAAGACAGCACAGAGGCGCAGTGGGTAGCACAAATGCCTCACAGCAAGAATGTCGTTGGTTCAAGCCCTGGCTGGGTCAGTTGGTGTTTCTGTGTGAAGTTTGCACGTTCTCCCCGTGTTCGCATGGATGTCCTTTGGGTGCTCCAGTTTTCCCTCAGAAGTCCAAAGATATGCGCTATAGGTAAATTGGGTAAGCTAAAATTTTCCATAGTGTATGAGTGTAAATAAGTGTGTATGGGTGTTTCCCAGTGATGGGTTGCAGCTGGAAGGGCATCCTTTGCGTAAAACAAAAGCTGCATAAGTTGGTGGTTCATTCGGCTGTGGCGACCCCTGATTAATAAAGGGACTAAGCCGGAAAGAATGAATGACAAACCCAAGCATTTTATAAACATGATTTATGTTTGGTGAATAAATTTAATTAGGTTTGCCCATGTTTTCTTCTGCTTTAATCAGGAAATAAAAATAATAAATAATAATTTGATAAAAACAAATTTAAAATGTTTCCAAAAAATGTAATTACATAGTTATGTTTTTTCTTACATTTAATTAATTAGAAAAGCTTTCTTATAGCAAAATTTTTATGAAATTAATCAAATAAAACAAAAAATAAAAAACAAAATAAAAGTGATGAATGAATGAATGGATGGATGAATGAATGGATGGATGGATGAATGGATGGATGGATGGATGGATAGATGAATGAATGAATTAATTAATTAATAGATGAATGAATGAATGAATGAATGAATGAATGAATGAATGAATGAATGAATGAATGAATGAATGAATGAATGAATGAATGAATGAATGAATTAGGCCCCTGACCTAAAGTGTGTCCATGCATAAGAAAATGTTTTCTACAGCTGTAATAAACTCCTCAGATTCCTGAAACATGTCTTCTTCTGTCTTTTTTCTGTCTCAAGCGAGTAAGTGTAGCTTGGGCAGATCAGTCACAGTTATGCCAGACTTTCCCATGGAATGATAAGACAATTGCTCAGAGCCCATTAAATGCAGTGGGTGCCAAGCACCTGAATTCTTCGGATGGTTAAAGTGGAATGGTTAACCCCCTGGAGTCTGTGCAGAAACTCAATACTTTAATGGTCACAGAGAGAGAGTGAACATGCTTGTAATGGGAATGAGAGCATAACAACAACTAAAATTAGAAAATACATCTTCATACATGGTAGTTGTTTAAATCAATTACTGAACTGTATATGAACTAGTTATTGAACTTTATTTGAATTATAGATGTGCTTCAAAACACTGCTGTCTCCAGAAAACAAGTGTTTGCTAAATGATAAAATGTTATTTTTAACATACCTTCAATCATACATATGCACTTAAAGTAAATTTCACAAAAAAATACAAACAAGCAGGGGCGGATTTTACAAATAATCGAGGTAAGCGGCTGCTTAGGGTCCCAGGAATTCTGGGGGACCCCAATAAATATCTATAAATATAAATTATACCTATAAACTATATAACATCATTTTCTATCATATTTTGTATGTGAGAGTTTTTGTGAGAGTTAAACAAATACAATTTTAACTTAATTAAATATTATTTAGTAAACAATCAAATATATTATGTTATATAAATATATATTATAATTATAATAATTGTAATGTTACGTAGCACTAATATTACAAATTTAAATATCCATCATAGAGCATACCCGCAGTTAAAGTTATATTCAAAGGGGGCTAATAATTCTGACTTCAGCTATATATATTTATATATATATATATATATATATATATATATATATATATATATGTATGTATGTATAATTTACTGTCATCATGGAAAAGATAAAATAAATTAGTTAATAGACATAAGTTATTTAAAAACTATTATGTTTAGAAATGCAGTAAAAAATCTTCCCTCTGTTAAACAAAAATTGGGGAAAAAATAAACAGTGGGTGAATAATTCAGGCGGCTAATAATTCTGACTTCAACTGTATATATGTATTTTTTTAGTTGTAAATACATTTTACAAAAAAAATAAGTAAATAAAAAAGAATATTTTATAATATTTTTTTAATATTAATATTTTATAATATTATTTAAAGTAGAAAAGAAGATTGAGTCATTTAACAAACAGCAGTATAAACAAAAATTTCATAAAAGTAGAAAGGGTGCGTTTTAGGACTTGGGCCTCATAGCTGGAATTGCTCAGGGCCCCAAAATCACTAAATGCGCCTCTGCAAACAAGTAAATTAATATTTTATTTAACATTTTTTATTTAAAATGTATACTAATCAACAATTAACAAAATAAACTACAAATCCATACACTTATGGAATATAACTTAGGGAAAAGGCAAACTGTTTAAATTAAACTTTTATTGTTAAGTTATTAATAAAAAAAGAAAAAAAAATATATATATATATATATTATTATTATTATTATTATTATTATTATTATTATTGTTATTATTATTTAATATGTTTTATGTGTCTGAAGATTAAAAAAAATTGTAGTCTGCAATATTAACAGTCTGTACATCACTTTATTTTTTATTAAGCATCAAAATCACATATTATTATTTTTCATTGTATTATTGTTTACTTTAATTAGCATTAAATGACTGCATGCATGCAATACTTCCTACTAATCTTCAAGACTGTCAAATTATTACCTAATTAGACATTTCGAAACAAGAGGAACTTATGTAGCATTTTTTCCTTTCTGTGAACTGCTCCTTTAAGAGCTCACGTGTGGCATTAAGTTTGATTAGCATAATTAATCCTCTGAATTGGACAAGCAAATGAATGAGTGACAAGGTAACTGTGGTAGCATGCTGCCCTAGAGCTGAATGTGAAAACAACAATGGGCGAATAAATTAGCTGGCTTAAAGACAAACAGCGGAGGAAAAAAAGCGGATGCAGTTAACAGTTATAGACTGAAAACTTATTTGCATTTCACAACACGTTTTTCCCAAAGATGCGAGCGGCAACACTGATGAAAAGATTATAAAATGTGGCAATAAAGAAGAAAACGTGAACGTATTGTCAGGAAGTGGCACAGTTTCACTGCTAACTGGATTTGCGGAGATAATCTGAGTTTGAATAAGACATCTCATGAGCTGTCCCTGTGGATTACTCATTGAGAAAACTAGGTGATGTCATCACAGACTTTTGTCTCATGGGGGGCTGGGAGTGAGCACTGAATAGGGATAAGAGCCCTCTTCTTAAACTCCACATGACACAATAGATAAAAAATGAATGAATGTAAAGAAAAGGGAAAAAAACTGACATGCAGGCTAATATTTTTTGTGCTATAAATCTTCTTAAACTCTTAAAATAGCCTAAATATTGAACATGAAGTGAAAAATCCTATAGGCCAGTTTAAAGAATTAACTTTAGTGCATGTCTTTGCTGTTTGTATTTCATGTCATGCAGTAAAGAGAAAGTGTACTTTCAGCTGCAAGAAGAAACCACCATACAATGGGACCAGGGTATCTGATTCACAAAAACAAAAATAAATAAATAAAGTAAATCATACAGTGTATAGAGTGCAGTCAGACTGACTAGTTCATGGCTTTCAAATGGCTTTTGAGTTATGTATAATTGGTGGTTGGAGGCAATTCTAAATGGCCAGCTCAGCACCAAATGGGTGGGATTTGAGATCCAAGTGGGCGGTACAAACATCCTGTGGCTTTTATTCGTTTGATAGTATTTATTCTGATTAAAATGATTAAAAATGAATGAATGAATTTTCTGATGATCCTGATTATGACATTCAACAGGGTCTAAAAGTTTAAATTTAAAGAGGCAATAAGCTTTATACACTGAAGGCAAAAAATAAATAAAACTTGATTGATTGGTTTATTGACTGATTTTATTCCAACTGACACCAACTGTAAAGCTATCAGTACAAAAAAATAAATAAATAAAACAGTAACTATTGTTGTACAGCATCATAAAAATGACCCATCTGTAATTATTCTCGTTTTAACCCAACCTACATACTGTACTGTAGAAGTTCTTGTTATTAGTCTCATCAATTATTGTTTAAACATTTTTTTTATTTAATGACAGGTTTAGGCTACAAAATATTTACATGACAGTCACTGCCTGTGTTTACTTTTTTGTTTCAGTTGGAATAAATTATTTTGATTAACAAAAACAAAGTATTAACAAAGTATTCATTATTTTTTTTTTTTGGCTTAGTCCCTTTATTAATCTGGGGTCACCACAGCGAAATGAACCGTCGACTTTCCAGCATATGTTTTACGCATTGGATGCCCTTCCAGCTGCAAACCATCACTGAGAAACATCCATACACACTCATTCACACACACACTATAGACAATTTAGCTTACTCAATTCACCTGTACCGCATGTCTTTGGACTTGTGGGGGAAAACGGAGCTCCGGAGGAAACCCATGCAAACACGGGGAGAACTCCACACAGAAATGACAACTGACCCAGCCGAGGCTCGAACAAGAGACTTTCTTGCTGTGAGGTGATTGTGCTACTGTCAAGTATGCACGTCAAATAAGCCATCAAAATGCCCCATTCCATAAACAAAATAATGAATTTTGTTTCATTCACCATATCATTTATGCACAATACATCACATACATGCACAAACCTTTTTACGTCCTTTAAGATTTAAAAAATGTATTGATAAGTGGCGTGTCTGATTATGCATTGTTTTCTCATCATTAGCCACTTGGCATCTTTAACAAAGTGTGTTAAATCACAGAGAAGGTGAAACTAACAACTTTTTTACACAAGTATTTAACAGAATTGACAGATTTCTAAAGCAGCACAACCAGGCAGCCCAACATTTAGGCAAAACGAATCAACTTTTTTATGTCATCTTATACTTCAATTTTCCATAAAATCTTCTGACTGATCAAATGCTCTCTAGTATTCGACATGTCCCACACCCCTCAAGAGTGTATTACTGATGCTGAAAATAAGTCATTTTTCCATGTAAAAAATCAAAATTGAGGGTTTGCCTAAACACTTGCAAAAATAGGAAAATAATAAACTTGTTAATTTAAACTTCTTATTAGTCATTTTGAACACCCCTACCCAGTAGATGAAAATATATTGCACACACACATACATAGTTAGCAAACAAGAAACTACACGATGCTTAATTGTATCTGTTACACACAGTGTCCATTTTAATTTGGTGAATAGTACTTTGTAAGAGGGCGGCGCATTGGTGCAGTATTTACCGATGTCGCCTCACAGCAAGAAGGTTGTTGTTTTGAGCGTCGACTGGGTCAGTTGGCATTTCTGAGTGGAGTTTGCATGTTCTCCCCGTGTTGCTGTGGGTTTCTTCCTGGTGCTCTGGTTTCCCAAAAAGTCCATAGACATGCAGTTTAGGCTAATTGGGTAAGCCATTCTGTCCATAGTGAATGTGTGTGAGTGAGAGTGTATGGGTGTTTGCAAGTGATGGGTTACAGCTGGAAGGGCATCTGCTTCATAAAACAGATGCTGGATAAGATGGTGGATCATTCCGCCATGGCGACCCATGATTAATAAAGGTACTAAGCCGAAAAGTAAATGAATGAATGAATGTACTACACTCTCAGAAATAAATGTACACAAGCAGTCACTTGGGTGGTACTTTTTTAAAAGGTACACATTTGTACTTAAAAGGTCCATATTGGTACCTCAAAAGTATATATTAGTACCTGAAAATTTTAAGAGGAACACTTATGTACTTTTTAGGTACTATTATGTAGCCTTGAGGTATTACTATAGACCTTTTCGGTACAAATGTGTACCTTTTGAAAAGGTACCACCCTAATGACAGCTCGCGTACCTTTATTTCTGAGAGTGTATGTAACATTAAATATAGTGTAAATATGAAATATGTGAACTGCCACAGTGCACAGGCATGGTCTCAATCTAAGTTTTTAGATGCCATCTTTATTTTTTAGCATGAATCCAGATGATTTTGCTTATAAAACGCAGTAAAAGATACATCTATAAACTTCATTCTTTTTTGTGATCAACATTTTATTGTCTTTAGAATAAAAAAAAGACATTTAAACAAACAAACAGGGGAGGGGGAGCAACAGACATATCAATAATTTTCAATCTGAAAGAAGAGAAAAAAAAAACACCTTTACATGGTCATTCTTTTATATGGTCCAAAATGCTGGAAGAAAAACATTGCCATGCTAGAATGGTACTAGGTCTAGTCTTATAAATTTGTGCTATTGTAGCTTTACAAGTCACTGTTTTAAGGAGGCTATGAATCCAAAATGTTTTTGCACATATGTGTGGAGAAAACACATTTTTTTATGATTGCCTTCTTTGCAGCTGTAAAATCTAGCAAGCAACATTCTCTTCTTTAGTGTACTCATACAGAAATAAAAATCATCATTTAGAAGACATAAACCCTGATTAGACACATAATCAACTTGTAGTAAAAAGGACAAAACAGAATTTCCATTAGACCACAGGTCGACAACAATTGGAAAATCCCAAGACATATGAAGAAAATTATAAACTACATTCTGAAATTGATAAGATGAAGGAAGCTCAGGAGAAAAGAAGTAAAGCAGGATTCAGATATGAACCATATGCCTTCCTACCTTGGATTGCATCTTGTATATTGGCTTGAATTTTTCCGCTTCACCACGTTTCAAAGAAGGGTAAGAAAGAGCATTTCACAACGTCTCACAAATATGATGGAACCTGTTGTGGATGACAGAAAAATATTATCCACTGTAGTCTTTTTGACATTTGACATTGTAAAGCATCCCGTTAAACCAATTGTTGTCCTCCTAGAAACATTATCAAATGGTACAAAATAATAAACAAAATGATCAATTAATTGACTGTTTTATCTTGATGCCTATTGTGATGTATGAATCACATAAGCCACCTATACAGAAATGGACTGGGCCAAAATCAGTGATATATGGTGTAGTCTGTGCTCAGCTTGGGAATCAGTGTGAGTAATGCAGTGTGAATTGATATCTAATGACTCGTGAGTCAATATTTTTTATGGAAATAATTTATTAACAGGTTGGTTAAACAGGCAGAGATATCCAAAAACACAGCCCTGAAAACAAAGAAACCAAGAACACACATAGAATTGTCCATTACATGAAATAAGCCATAAGTATGTGAAAGTGTGGTGCTTAAATAGTCTAGAACCAATCTTGGTCCTGAGGGCCCGCTGTTAATAAGAAAAGGTGCATAAGCTGTGTAAGTGCAAATGTTTATGGGAAATGGAGTCTGAGTGATCTACATGGGTGATGTTTAGAGTCCCCTCTAGTGTGGCTTGTGGGCACTCCAGTTGCTAACTGTGACATACAGTTTACATAACGTAACACATACTGCAAATCTGCTTTGAAACAGCCTCTAAAGCTGTTTAAGGGATTTATTTCAGAGAAAGTGATATAACATGCCTGAATTTCTGCTAACCAGCAAAATTACTGAATTTCGAACATCCTTTATTAATGTAGAAAAACTAAAGAGAGGTAAAAGTGCATAGAAAGCAGTTAACAGAAGGTGCACTTACTGTAGGCTTAAGAGCATGCAAATGACGCCTATCAACAGCTTTCTAGTTTAATGTTTATGAAAATGTCATAATTTTGAACAAACAAGCCATTTATTCATTTATTTTTTACACATTTTCTTTTACCAGAGTCTGAATGCTTTCATGGAATCTGCTCTGAACTGAACCAATCAGAACGATTACTGATCATCCAACAGACTTGCTTTTTTAGTGATGCTCTTAACTAAATGCAAGTTTGCGTAGAAAAGTAACATTAATATCAAAGCTCCGAATGGCAAAAAGTTTTGATTGTCCATTTGAGAATTAGTAGACTGTCTGCTTAATATCAATCGATACTGTTCCTTCAACAGACATTTAACTGACTATAAGAAACTTTGTAAGTACATGTCAATCCTAAATCCCAATCCTAACCCCAACCTAACAATCTACTTATAATCTAATGAGAATTAGTTGACATGTAGATGCAGTGTAACTTAAATTCAATAAGCGGACCATCAAGATAGAGTGTGAACATAAGTTCTAATGGTTTTCACTAAAAATATAATAAAAAAATATTAAACCAACAATTCTGAACCATTAAAACCAGCATGTTTTAATGCTTTCCATTGCTTTTGACAAATTAGAAACTTGTGTTTTTAATATCATTACAGTTTTCTTTATAACACTTAAATATGAACTATGAAATCTGTGATGGTTTCTATTTTTTCCCTGCAGGGACATCAGTCCTGTATGAGTAACAAATCTTAAATCAGCAAACAGCAAAACGGAAAACTGAAGTGACGCAGAATGTCTGTGGTCTCTTCTGATTTTTTTACACACATTCTTTATTGTCTGCCCCCAGATGTTTCCTCTGCTGAACAGAAAGTCAAAGTTTCTCTAGGATTCATGGGGTGAGGCTGAATGAAGCGTCTTCCAAGATTTTTTTTTCCAGCCCGTTCATTCACAAGAAATGACAATGCTCTTTAAATATGTCTTGTTAACCCTGTTCCATCACTTTAGTTATCAGTGCTCCTGTCTACTGGATGGTCGCCTCCATTGATGGCTTCTCAATGGCCCCGGTCCCACTCGACTCTCAACCAGCCTAAATAAGAAAGGTCAAAGACCTTAAAATGCCCCCACTGTCCCCTCGCCATACACCCCACTGGGAGCAAACAGTCCCTCAGGAAGTGACCCGATGCTGCCAGTCTGACAGTTTATGTATTGATTTGTCATAAAACGTCATGGAAGACAATGGGCTGTTGAAACGTTTTGTTGTTTGCTTCTGAATTACACTTTATTCATACGCATAAGCATCTTGAATTTAATGTCCGGTCTAAAAATACTCCACAGGAAGTGTGACATTCCAGACTGATAGACCATGCGGTACAAAGCAGCATGTGAACAATAAACTTTCCCTAAATCGGAATCACCTCAGACAATATAGGAAGCCAGAGGCTGCAGAGGGTTGTTTTCCTCTGCTGAACTGTTGTGTCTAAGCTTGTTTGGAGCAGGCCATGGAAACACGGAGGCCATGGCAAGTGGCCACATCAAAAGAATAGGATGTTCAATGTGATAAACAGATACTGGCGAGCTGGACTCGTCAAAGATATAACAAGTGCTGATGTCAATGGACGGAAGCCATAGATCTCCCAAGCAGGAGTGCGGCCAGACAGACAGTAGATGTACTGGTCCACCTCCAAAACAGCACTTAGAGGAAGTAATCTTACATTTAAACCCAAGATTGGATCAGATACTGTAGTTTAGAGTGACTCAAAATCAACTCTGCGCTGATAAAGACCCCTAAAAGTGAACAATGAGTGTGTGTAAAAGCAATGCAAGTGTCAAATGAGAAAAAGACGAAGTCATACCTTCAGATTGACTGACAGCAGTACAAAAAGGCATTTGACCTGAGTGATTTGTCAATGGACAGAGATGGACACAAAGAGGTATTGACTGGTTGAGGAGAAAAGGGAGGACACAATGCAGTAGACTGCGGGATAGGTGAAACGATCAATACGGTGGTTCTGCTCCAGGGATCCTCTTCACCAATGCAGTGAAGCAGGAACCAACGAGCATAACGCAAACACTGACGTTCGCAGCGGAAACAAACCCCACACGGTATCTTGCATTCTCATACCCACATCCACTCCCATGCATGCAAACAAACTGTCTTCAAACCACAAACGCAAACAAGCTTTCGCACAAGCCTTTTTGAACTCAAAGCACATCGAAATCACACATTTTCACTTGTGTTTCATTTTGATTTGCTTCTTTACTCACTTATGACTAACACTATGTGTGGTTTGTGCCCATGGTTAAAGAAACTGACAGCAAGTGACAATGGTTTTGGTAAAATGCTAAAAATTGCAATGTATTTAATGCAGACATACGAAATTCAGAAGAATTAAACCTGGATTTCAATGTTTAATAAACAGGATAATCTTTAAATTGCTAAGAGAGTTACAAGATGATAGATCCGTGAAACATTAGATTCTTCAAAAAGATAACTTCATGAATGGATGCTGGAATGTTTGCTTAAGTTAATCTTGTCATTGGTTTGTCCAATAATATCTTTATGATTACAGAAATCTGCATGTCATGAAAGCAAAGGGCTAAAAGTATAAATATTTGCTTTGTGATATAAAAAACTATTACAACACATCTTTCTATGGCAGTTACACTGGGTTAATACTGTGTGCTACCAGTGAAGAGAAAACAATATCTTATTGTTTTAAATATTTTATGAGTGGTAAAAGCAAGATAAGACAAATATTTCTGGGGACATTTACAGATATAATTCATCAAGGTTTGCTGTTGTGCAGTTTTCCCAGACAAATGTTCTGTTTCCTTATTTGTACTATAGCATGATTTAGTATTCAGTCATCTAAGCAAATTCTGTCAAATGAATCAGATGCATATCTAAGAAAGCATTTGAATATAGGTTGAGTATGCAAAATAAATAAAGAACCAAATTTTCCATTTAAATTTTTTTCTTAATTTGGGGATTTTATTTACTAATTTTTGTTTTCATTCAGCGTTTTCATTTGACTTTATGTGAAATTAGCATAAAAAAGTGAATGAAAATTATTTTACATTATATCAAACCTGAATTACAAAATGTTTTGGTATTTATTATCAATATGTTTCCCCCTACACAGGGGTGCCCAAACTTTTTCGTGTAAAAGGCCAAAAACCAAACAGTGGGCTGAAAGTTTAAAAATAAGTCAAAAACATTGCTTTAAATCATATTAACTAATGCCGTATAACTTAAAATGATAACTTATCACAATAAAAAACCTGTATATCACAGTGAAGATGAGTGCTGAATACACTAGTAAAGCAGAATCTGCCGTTGCCTTCATTTGCTCACTGATGTCTATCCGTCGGGTGACAGTAAATACATTTTTTTTATAATTTGATTTATTTCCAACATTTTATTGAAACATTTCATATTTCAGCTAGTTTTTTTGTAGCTTAGCAATAATAAAAAACATTAAAATAACATTAAATTAGAAATGACAGTCCCAAACCATCCTCCATCTCTTAATTCTCCTTCTATTCTCAGATGGAATGGTGGGGCAAATCAAAGGTTACCATGGGTCAACTTTGGCCTGTGGGCTCTTGTTTGGACATCTCTGCCTTTAAGGTTATCTATAAGCTACTCTCCAAAAGCCAATCACATTTTAAAGATAGATCCAATTAAAACATATTTCTCACACCAATATGGATCAACAATTTTGATGATTTCTCGTCTGATTTTCTGTCCAACCGAGAAAAGAAGCTCTCAAGAATCTCCACCCTCTACACTATAAATATACCTTAAACCTGTTTTTAAATCAGCCTCTTGTCTACTAAATTATTATTGTAAATGTCACACAGTGTACTGTAATAAGATAAAGATTCAAACAGTGTAAACATTCTTTGGAGTAAATAAGTCTAGTTTTGCATTAATGTCACACAAACCACAAAAACAGTTTGCTGTTGTCCAATGATAGATATGCATACGTGTGAATTGGTGCAGACCACAAAATGTATGAGATCATTTGAACTATACATAGAAATGCTAAATTTTAAAGGGATATGAAGGAGATTATGATGAGAAATTGATAGCGAGACTCATAAATATTATAAAACTGTGGCTGTTGTAAACCCAATTAATCAAATGCAGCTCAATAACTGTATAATATAATCTAAACCTTATTGAATTAAATGGGAGGAGCTACTCAATGTGTTCTACCCCAAGTTAGATCAACACACCGGATAACATTGTGTGTTTCAAGGCACTTGGTTGACTTTTAAAAGGGAAATATGTAGCATTCAAAAAGCCGTGTTTTTTTGCGACACTTGTTGCCATTTAGTCAATTGCCTGCAATAAATGATTGCTCTTACTCATCAGATTATGCTACCGATACTGTATTTGAATGGGTTTGAGGTTGAGGTTAGGGATTAGGAAGATTAGGGCGATATTACAGCTTCATATTATTACTTCACATTAAAGTTTATACAGGTGGCAAAATCTGATGGGTAGCATATTAAAATGTGCTATCTACTTTTTTGAATGGGAGGTAGAACAAAAAAAGGTAGTAAAAAAGGTAATTCCACAAACCAGGTGAAAAAAAACATAACAGCAGTGTAGGGTAGTGTAGATTGTGGTAGAAGCATGAGGCCAGTGTTGGTTTTTCTATTACAATTTGTTTTTGTAAACACTATCGGTTGGGTTTATGTAGAGGGTGGGTGGATCAGTTGATATCAAGGTAATATATTATCCACAACGACACTCCAATCAACTCCTCTCACGGTTGCACACGAGAAGGACTTTTATTTTTCTGAAATGTCCACAACGGCCCCGGGCGGGTTAACGAGAAATGGCACGTATGAGAAAACGTGTGCCAGTATCATATTTGAGGTTTTCAAAAATATACACGCCACCATCAAGTGAATTTGTGAAAACAAAAACTGCAAGAACACATAGTACAAGGTACATATTTGTTGGTTCTCAAAAATATAGCACCGGGCACATATTTCCATTGAGTCTGATCCAAAGTTGTGTACTGAAAGTTAATATACTTAAAAGTTAATACATTGATAATGAACATCCAGATGCAATCCAACATTGATTAGAGCAACTACTAGACTGCAACGACTAGAAAATGTTCACACAAGCTATGAAATTCACCTGCATTATTTCGGCAGACAAGCTCATTAATAATAATAATTCCTTATATTTATATAGCACCTTTCTGAACACTCAAAGCGCTTTATACATTGGGGGATCTCCTCATTCACTACCAGTGTGCAGCATCTTCCTGGATAACATGACAGCAGCCTTATTACCCCAGACTACACACCACACACCAGCTAATTGATGAAGAGGAGACAGTGATAAAGCCAATTATGGTATGGTGATGGTTTGGAGGCCATGATGGACAAAGTTCCATGATGAGCAAATTTGGCCAGGATGCCGGGGTTAAACCCTTTTTCAAAACACATCCTGGGATTTTAAGAACCAGAGAGTTAGAACTTGGGTTTAACGTCTCATCCAAGTGACGGCACTCACTGAGCAGTCCCAATCATTATACTGGGGCATTAGGACCTGCACAGACCGCAGGTTGGGAGCCCCCTGCTGGTCTCACTAACACCACTTCCAGCATCAACCTAGCTTTCCCATGCGGTCACCCATCCAAGCACTGACCATGTGAGAGTTGCAGAGAGCTACTGCCAGCTCCAAAATGACAGATCAAAATGACACAATTATGATAGTTTAGTTCGTAAGCATGTTCGAGGCTGCTATGGACTATACAAGCTAAAGTTTGAACAAATTTGCTTTCTTTACATGAAACACATTGACAATATAACATAGAATGGCTCTTTCTGATTTATTACACATTATAAGTAATTCTTTCATGCACAGAGGCTTCTGCAGTGGTGCCATAGAAGAACCATTTTTGTTCCACAAAGAAGCTCTCAATAAATAAATAATTTTATTTTCTATTTTCAATGATAAAAAACCTTTTGGAAAGGCTCCATGGGTGTTAAACGTACTTCACAGGACGTTCAAACCCAATAAAGATCCTTTTGTTTTATTAGTTTTTGACTGGAAAAGATGTTACGGAGCAGAAGTAAATGACACATCATTTTGATTTTATGACCAAAAGAATTAAGAGTCACATAAAAATCAAGGCTTTCATTGACAAACCTAATAAGTCATAATAAGGCCTCATTTTTAAGCTTTGCTACAAGCTATTCATATATTTCTAATAAAATAAGAAAAAATAATAAAATACTTTAGAGATAAATCAACTTTCACTAGCTCACAAGTACGGATTAATTCACCAAGGAAACATGATGTGCAGAGTATCACCCTGTATTGTTTGCATGTGTGTGTGTGCCCAGCTGTGCTCTCATTTCACCCTGCCATTCACTAGCAGCTTTTGTTTGAGTGAAGCTTTTCTCTTGCTGACACTCGACTCGACTGTTTTATGCATGAGAATCAACACCATAAAATCTCCAAGTGGAGGACACACCGCTCTGCATTTACCATAAGAAGTGAAAGACAAACACGACGAGTCAACTTTACCTTCCCGTCAGAAGAAAAGAGAAGACAGAGATCAAAAAAAAGAAGAAAAAAAAAGAAGAAGAAGACAAGCACTAATAACTGTGATCAGCCCCATCCGAACAGCGACCTGTCACAGTCTGAGTCAAGAGCTTTTAAAAAGGCAGATCCACATGAGGCTGCATGATAAAGAGAGCAAGAAAAAACAATCTGATCTTTTGACAAGACGAGGGGAGGGAAATCGCAGGACGAGAAAGCTCCTAGGCACCTTTTCAAAAGCTGGTAACATCTGGTGAGGGGATTTGTCTTGTAGTCTCGCTTTTCTTTGTCACTTGCACCCTTAGCAACACTGTGCCTTGATAGTGCCCTGCCAGATACCAGGACATCCTGTATGAGGACAATAAATGAGCCACACGACTGGATAAGTGGAAAGATTAGAGGGCCTGCCAGCAATCTGTCATATATTCACACCTAATCCTTGTGACCTGAACATGGAGGACATCAATAGATGGAGTGTTTGGAGGTGAAGTGCTTACTATTGGGAACAAAGGCCATTTTAAAATAGATAAAACATATTTGGAACATATTTTATTTAAATTTCAAAGTGTAAATATACAGTTGAAGTCAGAATTACTAGCCGCCCTGAATTCTTAGCCCTCTGTTTATTTTTTTTAACACATTTTTAAACATAATAGTTTTAAAAACTCATTTCTAATAACTGATTTATTTTATCTTTGCCATGATGACAGTAAATAATATTTGACTACATATTTTTCAAGACACATTTATACAGCTTAAAGTGACATTTAAAAGTTTAACCAGATTAATTGGGTTAACTAGGTAGGTTATGGTAAATAGGCAAGTTATTGTATAACGATGGTTTGTTCTGTAGACTATTAAAACAAAATATAGCTTAAAGAGGCTAATAATTTTGACCTTAAAATGTTTTTTAAAAAATTTAAAACTGCTTTTGTTCTAGTCGAAATTTCTCCAGAAGAAAATAAAAAATATTATCAGACATACTGTGAAAATTTATTCTCTCTGTTAAACATCATTTGGGAAATATTTAAAAAGAAAAAGAAATTCAAAGGGGAGCTAATAATTCTGACTTAACTTTATCAAAATATTGGAAAACAAAGGTTGTTTTATAAAGGGGGCTGACATTGGTTTTATTTTTAATTTATGTATTTAATTATTATGAACATGTAACATTCATTCATTCATTTATTCTTCTTTGACTTCGTCCCGCCAAATGAACCGCCAACTATTCCGGTATATGATTATGCAGCGGATGCCCTTCCAGTTGCAACCAAGTACTGGGAAACACCCATAGACACACAGATTCACACACACTCATACACAACAGCCAATTTAGTTCATCCAATTCACTTATAGTGCATGATTTTGGAACATCGGAGTAACATCTCGAACATCCAAACACCCAGAATTGCCAACCAGCGCATCTGAGACTCGAACCAGCAACCTTCTTGCTGTGAGGTGACAGTGCTGACCACTGAGCCACCGTGCTGCCTGAAAATGTAACATACATATCTTATTCGAAAGAATATATATATTTTTAGCACAAATGCTTTACAAGAAACATTTTATTTAAACACACAAACAAATAAATATTTATATTAAAATTATTATTAATTATTAATAAAATACAAAAATATTTATTAGAATTATAACACTGTTTTTTGTGATTTCCTTAAAAGTAAAACATCTAGTTGAATAAAAAAAATTAATGCCACAATAACTTTTAAAAAGGCAAACAACAAAATTTTCACCTATTAAGTATACTGTTGAAAGAATTTTTTAAAAATGTTTAATTTTAAGCTAAACTAAATATCTGAAAAAAGAAGACTAATGGTGCACCAATTTCATGAAAGCTTTTTTTTGAAGAAAACTTTTATATGATTTGAAAAAGAAACTAAACTAATTATCTGGGGGAAAAAAGCCGACCACTGCTGCACCAATTTCATGAAAGCTTTTTTTTTATTTTCAGCTTACATCATCAAAACCAGCGGAAGTGCATCATTCTCTTTGCGTTAACGTATTGTTCTTGTTGTTTTGTTTTTAGGCTGTGTATTAAAGGGCAATGAAGATCCTGTGTTTGGCATGAGTACACACATACGCACACGTTCTCACAGATGGTTTGAAAGGACTGACATGAGTCAGAGCTGTGAGCAGTTACTTTCAGGTGTCTATCTAGGGCATGTCTAGGCTTGTGGTTAGACAGTGGCTGATTCATCACCCATGCAAGGGGCAAATTTCCCACTCACACTGTGTCCTTTCAGTGACCCTTCCATATATGCTGCCAGCCTGGTAAAAAGCAACACAATCGCAGGGAAATTCGTTACTTTTTCATTTAGTGGCTAATTCATACGAATTCGTACGATCTAATTTGTACATTTTAGTACAATTTGCTCATCCCCCAATGACGGTTGGGTTTAGGGATGGGGTTAGGTGCCACGCCTCCTTTTTAAAATCGTACAATTTCGTACGACTGAACTCGTATGAATTTGTACGAATTAGCCACTAAACTGGCAAAACGTAAAATACTTGTTTTCTCTTGAAAACCAACATAAGTTCCATACTTTCCTCAAATATTAGAGGATGTGAAAATGTGATGAGAACATCTCAAACATCTACACTGTAAACAAAAATCCAGATTTCTACACAATTCATTCATGTTGTCTCAACACAAGTTTAACTGGATTGAACATAAAACAATTGAATTGTCCCATAAGAATCTCATTTGTGTTGTTTCAGCTTATTTTAAATAAGTAGTTTGAACAAGCAACAATATTAATAATTATTATTATTATTATTTTGACCCACTTTTACCTAGAAATGACCTGAGAGTGAGATGGCGTTCTTTGCAGAAAGCTTTAATGTTGCCATGCTTTTGCGTCCAAAAAGCCAAATTTAAAAACATTTTACCAAACTGAACCACATAAACGCCTAAACACGATGCACTAGACTTCCTGAAACTTAAGTGCACCGGAGAGTTTGCCCTAATGTATTAGTGAGTTCAGCGAGCAGGGGAAATGCCATGCTGAGAGGACTGATTTCACTACCTCAGAACTGCATCCCACAGACATGCAAGGCTTCAGTGCACTCATTGCGAGAGAACCCACAGATCGTGCCCTCAGTTTGACTTTTCAGTTAACCACTTGGCGTCTGTATAAAAGACTGAGATATTATTGTGAATAGAGTGTCTTATAAATTTCTTAAATTAAGTCAAAGTATCTATAACACTATTATGCACTGTAACAACAAACAAAAATAGTACACATTTTTCTTTTTTCTTTTTCTGATTAGTCACTTTTACTGAGAACAAAATGAGTTATAAAATGTGACATCTTGTACATTTTGGTGGAAAAAAATGTATCGCTCATACTGTAGATAAAATCTATTACTGTTAGTCTAACATACTGATTAAAAAAAAGGAAAATTATCTCACACTGATATAAAAATTAAAAGATCTGAAAATAGAAAATAGCTATTATGTTAAAAAAGTTAGGATGATGATCACAAAAGTCTCCAAAAGATGCAGTTACTGTATACAAGCTTAACCCTTTTTAAAGTGAAAAGATAGATATAGTAAGTTAATTGATATTTATTAAAAGTATGTATATTTAAAGTCATAAAATATCAAAAGTCTTGACAAAAACCTAAATTCTGTTTTTTTTCCCAATGAGTTGATTGGCCTATAAAGAGTTAAATCAGAAAGACAAATAATTTATTCCAAATATGTAAGCATGTTGCACAAATGGAAAAGTATTTTAATTACAGGAATGTCTTTTTATGCAAAATAAATTAGGTCCTGTATTGCAGAGTACAGTCTAACCCAGCATGATAGGAACTACCAGTAATGTCAGTGTACTCCAATTGCTTAAATGCACGTAATACAAAACACTGACGGTATAAAAAGGTGTAGAAGGACAATACATAAAGAAAGCTCTAATGCTATTGCCATTTAATCACATTTGACTGCAGTGTTACATTCTTTTTACAGCTTTGGTGAAATGTGGTTTACTACAAGTTGTTATAGCTGACTTTTGCTCTTTCGACCACACAACGTCTATGTCAAAATGAAACTAAAGGCAACACGGAACAAAAACACAGCTTTGAGCACAGCGTCCATCATCCACTATGTTGAATTTCACTTTTGCTGTTGCTGTCAGTTTGTATACGTCACTTACTTTCTGAAGGTACAAGAAAGAAACATATTTCCTATAAATTTCTTCTCATTTCCAGTGTGAAATATCAAAAAACAAATAAAACTTTTGTAGTCTATATCCACTTGTTAAGTGTGACCCCACGCAAAGCGGCTTCCGGGTTCAAGCACTCTACCAAACTGTATAGGGAGACTCAACAAATGGAAATAATAAATGTTTACAAAGCGATGAAACACTTTCCTAATATTCGATGGCCAGAAAGTGATTAATTGTTTGTACATTGTTAAAGGGCCATGAAACCCCCCTATTCTGGTTCAAGTCTACATCAGATTTTTTTTAAAAAAAGGCTATGATGGGCGTGGATGGGCGTGGAGTTCAAGTTTCAAACCTGGAATAGGAAATTAGCTGACAAAAGCTTAAAATTATTCAGTTTTCTCCACAATTAAAGCTGACATGTTGCTAATGTTGTCTTAACTAATGCTTAACTCTCACAAATCTGCTATAATGTCAAAAAAAGTACTCAAGGGTGTCTTAAACCTTTAAAATATTGGTGTCTGTGATGCAGCAAGTCCTGAGAGAAAATTCACTTTAATGTGTGATATGACTAAAAGGTTTCATAAACAAACGCTTTCTCAATCCAAATGAGTATCGGCTTGGACCTAAAAAAAGTATTTCATACGTCACACGACTTAACAAACGAATATTATTAGGACTGTATAACCCTTTATTTGGGTAAACAGGCTTTTAAAATATACATATACAGATCCATACATATGATTTTGTTTACATATGAAATTGTTAAATTACATAAAAACATTGCAAAAAAGAAAACACATCTTTAAAGTCTGCCCGCAATATAGGAACGTCACTTAAAATAGCTGGACAGCTGACCAGTCAGATCCACATAAATAAATGGACCTCAAGATGCGCAAAAACATAAATAAAGGCTGTGTCCAAATTTAAAGCCGCTCTTCTTCAAGGCCACCAAGGAGATGGGATTATAAATACTTGGAAAGACCTCCTGACTGTCAGAGGGTGGTCCTTAACTTTCTCCCTTGGAATCTATACTATTTGCAAGGGCTTCAAAGACTGCCAAGACACCATGGCTTGAAACTATAGATTGTGCTGAAAAGCAAAACCTGGACTCAGAAATATGTCCCGCAGACAAGTGACAAGGATCTGCGGACCTTGCGGCTCCTTGAGCTGTGATATCTGATAAGGGTCGGCAGTGCGTCCCTATATGTCTCCTCCCTCCCAACCACACGACTCCTGCTACTAGGGAGAGATGAGCTGCTTCTCTATTAATATCAAAGGAAGAACTGATAATCCTTGTAAAAATAATAACAACAATGATACAGAGGAGTAATTGTAACAGTAGAGGTCCTTAAGGAGAGTTGTTTTTTTTCTAAACCTGCATTAGTTTTTTCCCCTCTGCAGATATTATGAACGACTTTAATATCAACTTTAACCAAAAAAAAAAAAAAAAAAAATCCTAAAGGGTTGGAACCACATGAAGGTAAACATGTGAACAGTTCTTTTAAAGTCTTATATGTGATATTCACATGTAGAGATGTTCTGCCAGTAAGTGAGAAACAGAATTGTGCTGATGACTGTGTCTTTTATGACATCTTGGGCAACAGGTGTTGAAAGAGAAAGAAGAAGTGTCAGCTTCATCTGATTCTTTTCTGGACCAATGTGCCCCTTGCCCCCCACCTTTCTTCCACAGCGCCCATAACTAAGCATGCAGAGCATTCCCCCGCTTGTCCTCATGAGTGTGACTTTGAACTAGAATAAATTTAGTCAGGGTTAGTTGTGTAAGCTGATTTGTTTGTGAAGGTAAAAGAGGAATAATCGTATTAAATACACATCCAAATATGGACTTATTAGGATGAATATGAAAACGTGTGCATTTCCTATGACTCCAAATCGGTTCTTTAACTTTTTTCAGATCATTTATTATCTAAATAGCGTAACATAAGACGTTATGTTCCTCCTTGTGGTCAAAAAGCACACTGCATTTGGCGCCCATAAAGATAATCATCTTCTTGTTGACCAGTCCTAACATCATAATGCTAATCTATTTTGCACAATATCTACCAAATCAGCAGATCAAACAGAAACTGCATTAGAGCTAGTCCATTAATAGAAAGAAAAACAAGAACAGGCAGCTAATGAATTATCAGCTGAATGTATTTGTGGAAATGACCTGAGGCCTGAACCCAAAAACAGGTCATTCAGAAAAAATGTCCAGGATTTTGGGATCTGCTGGCTTCCTGGAGTGACATTAAACATTTAGATATTACAAAATGCTTATGTTTCAACTTTTTATTAGTGAAATAAAATGTTTTAAATTGATAATTCAAAATGAAATGTTTATACTCTTCCACTTGTTCTGGGTTTTATTTTGAAGAAAGTTGAAAAAGCTTACAATGTTTCACAATAAATATGTCAATACAGGTTTCATTCTTTAAAATATCTTCCTCTGTTCACTTGTAAAAATATATTCCTAGGTGATTTTGCATTTTGGATGAACTATCATTTTAACAGATATTTAACCATTACATAGACACAGTCCGATTTTCAAAACTCTCACGTAAGGGTTGCATTAACTTCACTTTATGTCTTTTAGATTACTGCGTTGTGTCTTGAGAACAGAGAGGTGTGCTTGTTATGGCTGTTAATATAAACACTCAGAGGCTAATCTTCAACTCTGAACTCTATGTAAGTGTAACCAGTGTGTGCGTGCTAAAGCCAAATGTATAATAAGTATAAGTAAAACAAATACAAACTAATTAAAACATGTTTGAAAGCTACTAAAGCACTATATCATCAGGTCTATACATTTTGTAAATAACATTTCTTTTTTTGTGATCCAACTATTTAATCTATAAGAGGTCCTTAATGTTGCTTTAAAAGTCTCTCTGTGTTGGATCTGGCCAGTGGCTCCTGTAATTATTATACTCTGGCTCAAAACTCGCATCTTGGCGGCCACGCGTGTGCGCCTCTTCACCTCCAGAGAGGCTGTGCGGCCAAAGCACGACCCGGCCTGCCAGCGGGGATTTACGGACTGGCGCTCTGCCCGGCCGCAGGCAGTCTAGTTCGCTCGGTTCTCACGACCTCAGCACCACAACGGCATCTCTGAACTATTAACTCAGACACGCAGGCAGAGAGAGAAGCCACGGAGCCCACACACTGCCAACTAGTGTTTCAGCAATGCACATGTGCGAAAACAAGCTTTTCTATGCGATTTAGATTAGCCCCGAGGGTTTTGAACAGTGTACGAATCTTTCAATGACTTTCAGGGGGGTCTTTTTCTGTGAGCAATTCTTTCTTGGGTTTTCTGTTTAGCTAGAATTAAACACTACATAGGCTAGAGATTTTGTGATATATTTGGGATGTGTAAATAATAAAGTGAGAAATGGAAAGTGTTGAATTTCCTGCCCCGGTTACTTGCTGGCCGAAAACTATTAAAATAAAGGTGTCATTACAGAAACCAAAAAAGGGGATTTCACACAATGATGTCAGAAGAATCTGGCTTCCCAAAGAACTTTTGAGTGAAGTTATTTTATTCAGTATGGATACCAATTTGATATTTCCACTATGAAGAAACTTTTTGCTGAAGGAAAAACATTGATAGGTTCTTCGTGAAACCTTTACAGGCTACAGAACCTTAATTGAGTTTTAGTTCCAATGAAGGTTCTAGCGAAGATTTGGCTAAACGTTAAAACTCTTAAACAAAATACACTCCAAACATTTATGGTTGTGATTAAACCTAGGCTATAATTTACACGATTGAAAGTATGCCTGCAAAAGCACCTGATAGAAAAAAAAATCTGACACTTGGCAGTGACGTGTTAATAAATAACTTTTAAAAGCCCGTCAGCATTTGGTTTAACAGGACTAAGTTGTTAAGTGGGAAACCCTGCGGCCGTCGGTCACCAGGGTGTGTAACCTAATCCAAAAACGAACAGGCCGCTGACTGCAAGTGGCAGACACACGGTAAACTTCATGCCGACAGCCCGCGCGACACGTCTCCGGAGCTCACGCGCAAAGGAAAGATAAGTTTACATTCGGGGATAACATGGGGAGAGGCCTGCGTGTCAAGCTGGCTGTAGAAGAAACATGTTTTTTTCTACAGAATTTAGATTTTATTACATTTTATTTAAGCAAAATGTTTGATATTAAGGCCAGAACATCATTTTATTCAGAAAAGAGGCGCGAATAAAGCACCCGCGCGCTATTCAGGTGCATCTATACAATTAAAGCGACTGGTACACAAAAGGAGGAGAGGATTCCTCCATATTCTCTTTTCAGTGAGGCAATCTGTTAGTGACATTAACCCAAAGCGTATTGCCCAGACCAATGAATGGGGGTTTAGGACTTCTTAAAGATCCCGCTGCATACAGGATGAGACCCTTTTCAGATGTTTAATTACCTTTTTGCAAAAGAAAAGAAAAAAAAACCCTCTCATGGCCTTTGTCATTTCAACCTGTGACACTTGGTGATCTCTTCCCGCCAGAACTAAACTCAGTGCAATACAGGGATGTCATGAAACTGAACTGACCCTTTGGATGATTATAATTTAAAAAGTTGTAGAACAGATGTAAAAGATGTGATGGAATTCTTCCCTTCCCATCTCGCATGACTTTTAGGTAAAGATCCTAATAAAACGTATTTCTCTCCTTTTATGTGTATAAATTAGGCCTATATTGTCAGTTTATATTATGAATCCATTTTAAAGCTAGATTGCTTATTTATGTAATACCTCTAATTGCAAAGTAAAAATCGCAACTTAAGTTATAGCAAAATGAATCTGTCATTCAGCATAATATATTAGACTTAATTCAACAACACACTCTGATTAAAGAAAGTTTGACAATGATAAATTTCGTTATTTTGATTTATTCAGCATCAAACATAAACACTCATCATGAAAAGAACAAGGAAGCTTTGGCATGATACAGTCTTTTACAAACTTTGTACAAAACTAAACTCTTTGATTTAAAAAAGTACTTTATAAACATTAAGTGTTATTCTGTTGTATTCACAACAGCACATTCATTAACAACATCCAAATATTGGAATCAGCTAACAAACACTTGCCCAACAGAAGGTCAACAAAGTCCCTTAGAACGGAACTGAACGTATATTCTTCACCATGAAAACTTTATAAGTTCATATGAGATGCGCAAGTCTACCAGGGTCTCCACACCGGCTCATTGCTTTCTGCTCCGGCACTGACACCAACGGGACTGACGGCTTGTGGAACGCCCGAGAAGGAGGTCATTCCCTGGACAGGAGATGCGACCGTGGGAGCCGAGCTGGCCTGGACGGGACTGGCGTTGACAGTTACTGGAACGCTTGCGTTTGCGTACAAGGGAATGACTGGAGTTGTAGCAGAAGCAAACGCTGGGTTGGGGATAAGAAAAGCAAACTGTCCGTCCGTGGCTGGCACCAGCTGGAATCCTCCAAAGACTTTTGGTGAGACCGCTTCTGAAGGACTGAGTTTGGAACCCATTGAGGCGCCGTTGATGGGTAACGTTGAAGGAAGCTGCACGTGAAGAGGCTGAGCCAAATGAGCCTGTTGAGCGGGGGCAGGCTGAGGGTAGTTCATGGCCATCATCTGTCCCATACAACCGGACAGGTGGTTAAGAAGTCGCGATCTGACCTCTGTATTCACTCCCTCGCAGGTAGAGAGAAATCGAGTCACCTCGTTCATGCACTCGTTGAATCCTGCGCGGTACTTGCTGAGGACGTTTGTGTCAGCTGACAAGGCTGCTGGAAAACAAAGATAAAACGTATTTAGATTGTGTATTCAGGAAATTAAATTGCGTTTTTAAAAGCAGGTTAAAAGTTTATCATCTTGAGGAATCTGACTTGCAACTTACCGCTCATCTGAACACGTTGTAAATTGCGCAGGTGCTTGACTGTCATCTCCAGAATATCAGCTTTCTCCAATTTAGAGTGTCTGGAGCTCTGTGAATGAGCAGAATTCGGTTAGAAACTGTTTCAGAATTACTAACGTCGGCTGACTGAAGCATGACAAGAGTTGTAGATAAAACTTACATCTTTTTTAAGAGCATCAAGAATGAGAGTCTTCAGCTGCCCAAGGCTCTCGTTGATTCTCGCTCTGCGGCGCTTTTCCATGATTGGCTTTGAAGACTGCAGATGAAATGGAAAATTAATTAATTTACGTAATTAAAAGACATTCTCTCTTTTTTTAGAATAACTGATGCAGCTGTCATTCTTTTAAAACAATATGCAATCGCATTATAAGTGATTTTTACCTTTCTATGCTCGCTGGCATTCTTTGGCTTGTCAGGAGTATGAGATCCACTGGCAGGGGCACCAGCAATAGGTGATGCTGTCTGCTTCTCCATATTATCGGCTGGCATGATCAAACACCAAAGTTGAGTCCGGTAGAAGCCAAAAAGTGAATATATTCCGTGTGTGGTTTAAAAAAAAACAACAGGAACGGGCTCTTAGGATTAGATGCGGAACGTAGCCAAGATCTCGGGACGATCACGAGAGAGAGTGTGAGTCCCTCTTATCAGCTTTATGACTTATAGTCGGGAGGCTGTCATATGAGGACACGAGCGTGTGTGTGGCGCAGCGCTTCAGAGGGCAAGTCGAATCTCCCACTGCCACACGCCAGCGGTATTTATAGATAGATCGCATGCTCCCAGTTCGTGTGAAACCCTCTCTGCATTCTTTCCCACACTCGCTTCAGCCAATAGGCGCGCGGACTCACCCATTGGGCGCGGGCAGACTGCTGATTGGACAACACCCCCGCGGGCTGTCAGTCACGCGCTGCTCAATCAGCCCTGGAGGGACAAACAACAAAGAGGCGAGTGCAGTCGGCCTGGCTGTGAAGTGATAAGGGGAATTGGGGGAATACTCTTGCTGTTTGCCACCAACGTTTTTTTTCAGAGCTGAATCACGTATTTCTGCATTCACATACTGCGCAGCCAACATTCCTGCACACATCATTTCGGAAAAAGGAAAACTAATAAATAATGATCTGTTTATCAAAATTAGGCCTATATATCTATAAAACGTCGGAGAACATGTTACTTATTTTATTAGGATATTGAATCTCTCTACATTTTAATTGCATAATAAATATTTAAAAAAATATTGCAAACTGCCATTTGCTATAAGAAAGTTTGGACACTTATTAGACTTCTTGCATACTTAATATTGCAATGTATATTATTCTATTGATGATATTCAGGGACACATGGACAAGCATAGCCAATCTTTTATTATTATTATTATTATTTACATTATGCATAATAATAAAAGTTCAGATCCAATCACTACAGAAAGAAAATAAGACTGAAAAAACTTGAAGGATCTAGTTGCGCTTCAAAGAAGCAAACAGCTGTACAGGCACGCGAGGCGGTTCGAAGCAGCACGCAGGAAACCAATGGGAAGCTCGCCGCTTTATGCAAATCTAGCAAAGCTTCGCCTTATTGGCTGGGTGAAGATCTTACGCGTCAATCATTCCAGCAGTGCAGAAGGCAGAGAGCGCGCGGGGGAGGCGTTGCTACATCTGTCCGCGTGCCAGCCAGTCTGCGCGCCCGCTCACTGCACCGCTGCGTCCCTTGAGCACGTGCCGCTGCTAAACTCGCAGGCTGCGGGCTGCAGCGAGCAAAGTCGCCGCTGCTTTTATTCTTGATGAATTATGAACTCATGTTTGTTCTTTTTGAAACTCGGCTTGTTTTTTTTTCTGTTCAAGTTTGTTGGCGTGTTTAAAGAGGCTTAAGAAATTGCAATAAATGAAACACATAATAACACAGTTTAACATTTTTGCACGTTTATATAAATATAAAAGCCATGAATGAAATGCATGAAACACCAATTTCCAACTATGCCTATGCATTTTGCAAATTTTATAAAACCTTTTTCGAGTTCTGTAATGGGCTATTTTCATTATAGCATTTTATTTCCAACATTTTAAGAATGGTAAAATGTACATGCATTTAAAATGTATTAACTCATATGAAGTAAACACTTCAAAGCAAAAAATACTACTCAACAGAGTTGTAAATTATTTAAAAAGCGCAATATAACCTGACTGTGATTTTAGCGACCAAAGAGGGGACTCTTTTATAGGCGTCGCGCGCCATCTATCGAAAGTTTTATTAGGGGGTTAAATAGGGAGTTTCAACTCAATCCGGTCCCGTATATGACCACTAGGCGGAGCATTTGAGTAACAATCATTCCTTTTATATAAATGACTTGGTCTGCATTATTTACAAAAGAAATTGACATTGGTGGTCTCATATTATTCGTTTTGAAAAGGAAATACAGAGTATACTTACAGTTACACAGACTTAGAGAGACGAAATTCAAAACATTTTCTTATATGATTTTATTTAAAGGCTTTATATAATAGACAGCAAACTTGCCATTCGAGTTAGTTACTAACACAGATTCATTAATAAAACAACAAAAATGCAAATAATATTCAGACTACCAGATACTTTTTAATTATGAATTAGTACTGTTTTAAAAAATCTCTACACATACCCAAATGCTAACCCAACCTTTTAAGACCATCTTCTACTTATTATGTAACTAATAAAGTAGAGAAATCCTACAGCAATGACAATTTATTAAGTCTTGTGTTTAGCTGCTTGTTGAGCATTGTTCAGGGACTCTTGTCATTTGTTGCCGAGACTAGCGAAGGCATGCTGGAAGCCTGTTTGCCCAGGATCCGGAGGTCTTAGGGGCCAGCTGTGCGCTCACCCCTTCACATTTGCCCTATTTGCTCTGGGATTGAGGTGCATTATGCAGCCTTTAATCCTGGTTTCTGCATGTCTTATACCTCAATAATACCTTCACCATGGAGGTTCAGATAATTATTTAGATGGTGAAGTAACTGTCCTAATTTTATAGACTCTTTGCCTAAGCATTGTGAAATTTTTTAAAAATAAAAAAATCATAAAATATACAATTGAAGGTAAAGCTTTAAATATTTCGCAAGTGTTGCTTTATGGAGGGACCATTTTTTCAAGATAAAAATAATTTTTTTAAACATAATACATAATAGTTTTAATAGCTAATTTTTAATAACTAATTAGTTTCGTCTTTGACATGATGACAGTTCATAATATTTTACTAGTTATTTTGCAAGATACTACACTATAAATCCCAATAAGTTAAGGTAACTCAAACCATTTAAGGTAAAAAACTAATCTTAATGAGTCCTGTGAACTTAATCCATTTAAGTACATAAAACATTTTGAGCAAAGTAAAGCCCAATAAATGAAGAGAACTCAAACCAACTGAGTACTGTAAAACCTATTAAGGCAACTCAAACTGTTTGAGGAAACAGAATATATATATATATATATATATATATATATATATATATATATATATATATATATATATATATATATATATATATACATATACATATATATATATACATATACATATATATATATATATATATATATACATATACATATATATATATATATATATATATATATATATATATATATATATATATATATATATATATATATATATATATATATATATTCTGTGAACTTAATCATTTTAGTTGAAGTAATGAAGTATTAAATTAACTCATTACCTTCAACACTGAATTCAAAACTCTTCAAATGAGTAGAATTAACTTTCAGTAAATTTTGAGTTAACTACACTCATTTCATTTGATAAAGTTGACTTGTGTTTTACAGTGTAGACTTAACCCAGAGAAAAACATTATAGGAAATAATGTGAAAAATACATTGATCTGTTTAAGATCACCTGGGAAATATACACTGTAAAAAAACATGCAGGGTTCAACACAATTCATTCATGTTGCCTCAACACAAATTGATTAAGTTAACTTAACGCTTTTAACTGTGTGTGTGTGTGTGTGTGTGTGTGTGTGTGTGTATATATATATATATATATATATATATATGCACATACTATAAAAAGCGTTTAGTTGACTTCGCTTAAAAAACAGTAACCCGTTACCTTAAAACTATTATATACAGTACATGCATTAAGTGTATAATAATAAAAAACAATACGTTAAGTTAATTTAAAAGTTCCAAGTCAAAGGGTTTACTCACTTTAAGTAAACTTGCTTTTTACAGTTTAATTTATTGGAAAAAATAATAAATAACATAACTGAAAGTACACCAGGCGACGCAGTGGCTCAGTAGGTAGTGCTGTCGCCTCACAGCAAGAAGGTCACTGGGTCACTGGTTCGAACTTGGCTCAGTTGGCGTTTCTGTGTGGAGTTTGCATGTTCTCCCTGCATTCGCGTGGGTTTCCCCCACAGTACAAAGACATGTGGTACAGGTGAATTGGATAGGCTAAAATTGTCCATAGTGTATGAGTTTGTGTGTGTGTGTGTGTGTGTGTGTGTGTGTGTGTGTGTGTGTGTGTGGATGTTTCCCAAAGATGGGTTGCGGCTGGAAGGGCATCTGCTTGCGTAAAAACTTGCTGGATAAGTTGGCGGTTCATTCCGCTGTGGCGACCCTGGATTAATAAAGGGACTATGCTGACAAGAAAATGAATGAATGAAAGTATTCCAATGCTACCACATATAAAAAATAAATAATTTACTGATAAACAAATAAAAGAATAAAACAATACATACTGTGACTCATAATATCTAATAAAGAATCTATTATGTTATACTACCATATTAAAGTATACAATAAATAAATAAATAAACAAAAGTACTGATCTTGAAATACTGATCACTGGCAAAAAGTTTAGCATATGATTCCAAGACATTTGTTCTGTACAGAAAAAAAAGGAACAGAAAGAAAGAAAGGGAGATGAAAAAGATCAAGGCTTTGTGTATTTTGTAATTAGACTTAACACAGACCAGCACACTGTTGTCCAAGATCAGAGCGTGCACAGTACTTTCTTTGCACTGAAGGAAAGTTCATTTGTTGTTGGGTAATGAGTCTCGGTCCCTATCCAAATCTGTTCACAGAATGCCGAAAACACAGTCAATTATGTCTGCATTAGCTGCTGTTGTCAGGCCAATCCCTTTACACGCTCTTTGATCAAACTGCCTCTTGGCTCCATTCTGGTCTCAAGTTTTGCAGCAACTTTTAGAAATACAGGCTCAAACACTTTATAGTATGCTGATGTAAAGGATCGAATAAAAAAGCCCTGAATACTGTCATGCATATACTATAATAAAAACATTATAGTGTTATAGAACATTAAGTCACATTTGTGTGGTAAGTGTGAAAATCAACATATGATAAAACTCTTTATAACTATCTATAACTAACTATTTAAAACTATCTAAGAAATCATCTCCATCATCTGAGATGTTTAAAGGGATAGTTTACTCAAAAATAAAAATTATATCATCGTTTACTCATCCTACGCTCATTCCAAATATATTTGAGTTTCTTTCGTATGTTGAACACTAAGGAAGGTATTCTGAAGAATGCTGGTAAAAACAGACAGTAACCTCCATAGTATTTTCCCTATGGAAGTTAATGGCTACATTTTTCCTAAATTCTTCAGAACACACTGAAAAAAATGACCTAGGCCTTAATGAAATTAAGCATAACTTAATTTTGTTCATTTAAACCAATTTAATTTAGTTGTTGACTTTAATACATAATTTAAAATTTGTTTTAAGTAAATTAGTTATGTTTTAAACCTAGCCAATTAAAGTCGATTAAAAAAAATATATGTTTGTTTTGTGCAAATGCACGTTACTACGATGCCTCTGCGCCAAACCCAAAAGAAGTTTACACTTTTCAGAATCCAGTCAGGTGGAAGCAAAACGCAGACCAGCCGCTGTTTATCCATTTGCACAGTAAGTCACATTTTATATTACACCAGACTGATTATTACAGAAAATACTTTGTAGACTGCATAGACACATAAAATGGTCTCATTCAGAACAAGTATTTTGGGACTTTAAAAAAAGGTAATTATTCGCACTCAATTGCTTCGTAATGTTTTTATTTTTTATTTTTCTTACATTTTACGGGTGATTAAAAGACAGAGGTTTCGGCACAAAGCCTTCCTCATTGTGTAAATAAAAAATAAAAAAATACCACAGTGACCAACCATCACCTACCCGTACATGGAGAGCATGCATCCTCATGATTTGACTTACTTTTTATGTCACAGAATATATTTAAAATGCTTTTTAGCAAGAATGTAGTTTTTTTGAACTTCAAATACGATAAATGCTTTTTTTTACATAAGGGTTTTCTTTGATGCAAGGACACTGTCCGTAATCCGCCATTCCAACCGAGAAAAGTTACGTTAACTTACTGTTAGCCTAAAGTGCTATTGAAGACAATAGTTGAACAAAAATACACTGCTATAAGACCTATTAAAAACTTCTTAATTTAAGTTCATTTGGTGTTGTAGCATCTAAAAGATTTTGACTTAATTATAAAATTAACATCCAAGTGAAAAATTTATAAAAAAATATATACAAACAGGGCTTTACATTAACACCCGCCAACCCGCCAAATGCAGGTAGATTTCAGCATTGGCGGGTAAGACAGCTGCTCCCACTAGCCACTTTGGCAGGTTGTAAATAATTTTTACATTGTAGTTTTCTTAAAGCAGGGTTCGACAACAAGGATGGCCCAATATGCGTGCAAATGTGATCTTAGAATCGAGAGGCAGCACAACTGAAAACAATAACTGTATTTGTGCGAGACAAAGCAGGTGAATACAGTATGAGAGGATGATTACTCGCACGCACAGGTGATGCTCACACACAGCACACACAAACAGTGAAATAAATGAGGAGGCATGTGGACAACACAACATCTAAATCAAGTCATTTTAGCATGTCAAAGTCACATTTATTAATATAAAATATATTTTCCAAACAACAAAATTGTGGCTAGTGAAAATGGCAAGTGGCTAGTAATGTTGGAAATCTACTAGCCACAGTGGCTGGTGATTAAAAAAGTTAATGTAAAGCCCTGTATACAAAGCAAAGATGGCTTGTGCTGGACAATAAGAGATGCTTGCTAAAGTGCTTTGTTGAGTGATTTGCAACTTTGTGTTTACAGGTCAAAGGTGAAAAGAGCTTTCAAAAAAGCTTTTTGGAATTTGTTCTGTTTCCTCTTCTTTTTTGACTGTCATATTTTTATTATAATTTACACATGACACCAACTCTCACAGTTTACACCCCTTAATTTTGTCAAGCATATTTATTACAAGAACCATTTGATCATTGACATCCAAAAAGACTATTTAAGGATAACAGTGCAGCACATCAAATACTAATTAATTGCCATTTTAAATACTTTGCCAATATCCTTCAAACCACTAGCCCAGCAGACAGCTCAAACATGACAAAAATGCTAATATATTTGATGCCAACTGACTACCTTGATAAACTACCTTAATGTCAAAATGACATCAAACTAACATCTAACATTGACATCAAAATTTGATTACAGGACTGTCTGTTTTTTTTTTTCTGACGCCGCAGTGTTAGATAGCAGTTTGATGTCGTTGTGATATCAAGATAGTTTACATAGGGATACCAAATCTAGTGTAAATTTGTAATTTGTTAATTAAATGAAGAAAGCATTTTTTGCATTTTAGCACTTTTTCTGTCTTTACTTTAGTGGTTAAAAAGGAATCAATGCATGGATGTTGAATGGACTTCAAGGTTTTGCCATCAAATCGCTTAACAATTTTAACTTACTTTTTTTGTTGCCAACTCTTATCAAGACATTTTTTTTTAAATGAATGAAAATGGAACACTATTTCACTAAATTTTATATCAATCATTAAAGTAGACACGTTACTTGCATTTAATATGCATATAAATCACTTGTGCAATTTGATCAGACATGGCAAAAGTACACATGACCTTTACTCAAGAATTACAGATACTCATATATTCTTTTGTACACAACTAAAGAATTTTGCCTCAAATACAGTACACATTTAAGTAAAAAGTATCCCTTACTATTTTTTCTTTTAATTTCACTCTGAAAACTAGACCTCATATTGATACATTTATACAAAAGGACTAAGCAGCCAAGTAGCATTGCTCTGTAACATTACATTACTCAAAAAGTAAATGGTTTGTTGCAATTGTTTTCCTCAAATGGTTTGAGTTACCTTAAAATTTTGGGTTTTACAGTTTACTGCATTTGACAAAAAAAAGCATGATTATCCAGGCGCCAAATTGGAAAATCTCATCATTTACCTATACACAGCACACGATTCCTTGTATTTATTATTTGCTGCTAGGCTTCAGAACTCTTTCTAAGGTGCTTTAGCCGATCACATTCCAAATAAGAGAACATATTGGCAAAAGATCTAAAGAGTTAGTCTTGGCAGGGGAAGATTTCTTAAACACACGGTTGCTAAGGATTTCTAGAAACCAAACACTGCTGTATTAAAATGCTCCAACACATCTATGTGTCGGATAATGTTGCGAAGCCTTTCATCTTTATTACTGGCCCTGTGGGGAGTTTAAGGTGGAATTACTTCTTTAAAATATGGAAATATTTCTTCCGCAGTGTGTTTGCATTTCGTCCAAAAGTTACATCTTAGCAGTGTAAAGTGCCAGAGATAAAGTGTAGCCCTTTTTTTTTTTTTTTAAAGGGGATTTTTTTCACTTCATTCAATCTCATTGTTCTAATACCTACACAAACCATTGATCAATTCTGTTTGCGTCGGCCTTTCAAATGAGTTGTTGTCATTTTACCATCTGCGGACCAGCCTGTCTATTACAATGTGTGGTATTCTTTGGTGCTCTTAAAGCAAGCGAGAGCATCCCCCATCCTTTGGCTTTTTGGACCAATTCATGGCTTTCTTCTCTTTTTTAAGAGGCCGTTGATGAGGTTAGCCTAATCAGATTAAGTCAACTCACATTGGTCGGTATAGTTTGTTTTCCCTCAGAGAGCCTGCTGATATCTCCAAATACTTTTTTTCTTTGGGCACTTTTCATCATGGCATTTCCCCCCTCCCAACAAAAAAAAATCCTTTGAGAGCAAGCTCCAATAGACTCTTTTATAAACCTCAGTTCCAGACTGATATGGGTTACTTGGAATGGGTCACTTCACTGCAATGCCGGGACCAAACGTGTAAAAGCTGTGCAACGACACTTTTGATCATTCTTGCTGATGTCTGTAGGAGCGAGACAGATTGTGGAAACACAAAACGCTAAATTCAATTCCGAGAATCGCTGGAACCCCTAATTTAATTCCTAAATAAATGTTTGGAGGAGATTACAGGGACTACAAGGCTAATGCAATCTTCTCTCATTTTAAAACAATGATACGCCATCAGCGCCTTTATGGTTGCTTGTTGCTCAGTTTGGGCTACAATCAAGAGGCTAATGTTCTGGTAAACAGCAAGATGTTAATTAAAAACTCATTGTGGTTGATTGGAGTTTTAAAATCAGTATCGAGTTGCTGACAAAAGATAATAGTGCACAAGCAATGTTTAAAAAGTTCCCTCAGATAAACAGATAGGTTGATATTATTTAGCTGTGATGCATTTAAATTATGAAGAGAAATTGTTTTCCTCACATTATTTTCTTTAATTTTTTATTATTTAGGTTTGACAAGATTTTTAGAATGTTAAAAGCATTAAATTCATTTAAACAAATTGTTCTTTTTAATTTCTGACACCCATAAATTCTCCCTTAAAAATACTTTTGATTTTACTACATTTTTAGGCAGTTTTCATGTTAAACTTTTGAATATTTTTATGGTTTTAACAATAATAAATGTTTCTCGAGTAGCAAATCAACAAATTAGAATCATATAAAATCCATCTCTTTCTCACACACTCACACACACATTTGTGAACCTGTACACATAAAAAAGACTCCATAAATTAGACAAAAAAAAAACAACAACTGACCAGTTTTTTAGCATTTTTAGTATTTTAAGACATAATACCCTTTCAAAAGCAGTCTCTTCTGCTCACCAAGGCTGCATTTATGTAATCCAAGGCCAAACTTGTAAAAAACTGTTTTCTATTTGAATATAACATTATTAATTCCTCTGAATAAAATCAGAGTTTCATCACTATCACTCCAGTGACCAGTTTCACACAATCCCTAAGAAATGATTTCAATATGATGATTTGCTAAATAAGGCTGCATGATATGGGAAAAATCTGATAGTGTAGAAGATTTGATTTTTCAAAATCAAAATTTGTTTAATTTTGGCAAAAATAAATTTTTAATTAAAAAAACATTTTGAGGTCAAAATTATTAGCCTCTTTAAGCCATATCTTTTTAGATGGTTTACAGAACAAGCCATCATTATACGATGACTTGCCTAATTACCCTAACCAGCTAAGTTAACCTAAATAACATAGTTAAGCTTTTAAATGTCACTTTACACTGTTTACACTCTAGAAGTGTCTTGAAAAATATCTAGTAAAATATTATTTACTGTCATCATGACAAAGATAAAATAAATCAGTTATTAGAAATGAGTTATTAAAACTATTATGTTTAGAGAAGTGTTGAAAAAAAAACTTCTTTCCGTTAAACAGATATTTGAGGGAAAAAATAAACAGGCTGGCTTATAATTCTGATTTCTGACTTCAAGCTATGATGATGCATTGAAATAAAGAATAGAAATTGTTTTGCTCATATAATTTTCTTTACAAAATTTACAGTTAAAAAAAATCATTAATTTCATTTAAACACCATTCTTTTGAACATTTTAAAATCAAATTATTGCCTCAAAAATGGTTATTTTATCACCAATAATAATTTTCAGAAATGTTTTTTGAGAAACAAATCAACAAATTAAAATGGTATAAAAATCAATCTCTCTTTCACGCAAAAACACACACACGTTTGAGAATGTTTTCATGTATAACCAGTACACATGAAAAAAATACACTTCATAAAATAAGGGAAACAAACGAACAACTAACTAACTAACCCTGCAGGTACAGGACGTCAACATGACGTCATACTGGTGTTGAAACCCAAATTTCTAGGATTTTGTTTGGAAATGAAAATTGGGTTGACATCAGAATCCAATGTCAGGCCGACATCAATGTCCAGTGTCCAACCTAAAATTAACCAAAGATCAACGTCTAATCATGTTACACCTTGACGTTGTGTGGACGTTACCACTATGACATCTATCAGCCGTTGGATTTCGGCCACTTTCCAACACAACCAAAAAAAATCAACCAAATATCAACGCAATTTGAAGTCATTATTGGACGTCAAAATATTGTTGTCCTTAGACGCTGGCTAGAAATTGAATTTTGGTCACCTGACGATATGATCTAAATCTAATCTAAGATTAAAGTCTTATGAGGTTGTGTGCCTGCTAGGAACAAACAACTGACAAGTTTTTTAGTATTGTAGTTTACATTTACAGAAATAAATACAGCTTCTAATTTAAACATAATACTGTCAATAAATGTCATTTTAATTAACTGTAGAGTAAAATTTCCATAAAATTATAACTCACAGCGGAAACCTAAAATCTAAACATAATGGAGCAGAGATTAAGTTCCCAAAACGCAAGTACAAAGTTTAAATGTAAAAACAAAGAGTAAAAAAAAAACTTGCAAACCACAAGCAACGGACATTTTCTATTAAAATATAAAAGTAGAACTGCTAATAAACCTAATTTAAAAAAATAGATTTACAAATGTACAAGATTACAAAGATATACAGTTATTTTAAGACATAATATTCTTTAACATTATTTAATATTCTTTAATGTAATTTATCCCTCTGAATAAAATCAGAATTTTTAACATTATCACTTTAGCCTCACATGATTTCTAAGAAACTATTCCAATATCATGTTTGCTACTTTTAAAACATTTGCTGTGACCCAATTCGTATACTATCTGTCCTAAAAAGTATTTGAAAATAGAATTATTATGTCCCAAATCGTAGTGTTGAAAAGAGTATGCTAAAAAAATTTAAGTGTCCCTAATATTGCCCACAGCACATTGCGTGATGGACGTGAATTCGATTAGAACTACAAAAGCGGGTAAAAACTGTAAATAAACGACAAACATGGCAGATACGCGAGACAAACTAAAAAGTAGAGAGGCTTTGTTCAGTAAAAATGTTTGCATGACTGTTAAATAATATCTATCCACTGGAAAATATCTAAATCATGTTTTCCATGTTATATTTCATCTGCAACAACAATACTGAACTTATATAAAGACATGTTTGCGGACATTAACATCTGAATGCATAAATATCCAAAGACCTGAGGAGATTTCTCAGCATGAAAGACTCGTGAATGGGAAATTAACCTGCTGCTGCTGCTTCTCCAATAAGGTAGGAAATTAAATATGACAGAAAAGTGGATGATTGACAGGGCTTATAACTAAGCAACAGAAAGATCTGTTAGGAAGTAGTATGTCCAAAAGCTTGCATACTCTTCTATTACACACTCAAAAGTATATATTTTTCCTTTACAAAAAAGTGCATACTTTTAAAGGAATAGTATAAGTATGCCAATTGGGACGCAGCAATTCACTGTTATTATCCCCGCTGAAAACCGCAGTGTGCCATTTTTTTTTAACAGAATGAACAGAACAGATGAACAAAAAGTTCAAACAAACAGTATTTATCTGAAACAGATCGCTAAACAGGTGTGTCCCTCCTCCAATATTTCCTCAACATGAAGGCCAAATATTATCTCGCTTCATTTTTAGGACGTTTGTGATGAGCTCACTCCACAACAGTTATAAAGGATTTTAGGAGCATGAAAGCTGAGGCAAGCCTATTTCAAGATCTGCTACTTCTGTTAAGAACTGATCTGAGTTAAATACCGGTGTTAACTGTCACACCCATAATACACAATTATTCACTTTAGCAGGACTGTCATTTGGGTGCCATTAAACCAGCTCAAGAGAAGTGTCTTAAGGAGAAGCTCATAATTACATCTCATTTCATGTTAGTCTGGATGAAACTCAAACAGTCTCCCACCGCGTCAGCCAATCAAGCGTACAGTAGGAAAACATCCAATTAAAAAGAGATCTTACACCTTTACGCTCTTCTGATGTCCCGACTCCATGCACTAATAACAGGCTTTAGAGACAATGAGCACAATGAGTAAAAAAGAGCCCTTTTCATAAAGTAGGATAAGGAGACATGCTGCTTAAATGGGGATGATAGGGACACGGCAGGATCCTAGATATTGGGACCCGCCGGTTTAATTACATTATGGGGAATCAGCTGTGATTTGAGTCTTGAAGTTGTGACACACTAATACATTTGTTTCACATCAAATATTTAAACTGCAAATTTGGGCTGAAAGATCATGCAGAGGAACATGTCACTGCTGTAAAGACCCTCTCTGTCCCTCTCTGTGATCTGAGAATTCCTGAAAGACTTGGAGTGACGCAGTTAAAACAATACATCAAAGAGGACTAAGAAACAGATGCAAGAGCTAATTATCAAGGCAGGTGTACAGCGCTGTGCATGGGATGTCTGTTGTAATATTTCACAACAGATATTATGATGAATATATGTCAGTTTGATGCTTTAAGTGTTTTGGAGAGGAGAGAAAATAGAATAATTAGTGACTAATAAGGCTGCAAAAGAGAAGTATTTCAAGTTTTTTAAAGTTTAAGGATAAGGTTTTGTGAGCTTTGAATATTTTGTGATATATAGTGTATAGTAATTTGTGATATTAGTGAACATTTGAAGTGGATCAAACCATTTCCTTAAAAATGTCCAAAAGTATTTAACAACACCCATTCTTATATTGGGACAATTTTAAAAACATTTTTGATTCAATTCAAATGATGACAATATGCACTTCCTGACAAAAGTCTTGTCGCCTATCCAAGTTTTAGGAACAACAAATAATTACTTGAATTCTAGTTGATCATTTGGCATCAGCAGTGGCTTATATGAAAGGCAAAGGTCTCTAGATTACGCCTATTTTTTTCATAAAATATGATCATGCCTTGATTTTTAATTATTTAATTAGGACAGTTAGGTCTGACTTGTTAACAATTAATATTGTTTTTGACTGCCACAAGCTTGGATGACTACATCCATACATGTCTGCAATGACTTGAATAGCTTATTAATAAAGTCATCTGGAATGGCAAAGAAAGTGTTCTTGCAGGACTCCAGAGTTGATCAAGATTCTTTGTATTTCTCTTCAATACCTGCTCTTTTATTTTACCCCAGACATGCTCAATAATGTTCATGTTTGGTGGCTGGGCTGGCCAATAGCACTTAGACCATCTCTGCAGGAACTTTGATGTGGAGGCTAAGTATGTAAGTATGAGAAGGAGTGCTATCCTGCTGAAGAATTTGCCCTCATTTTGTCATGTAATAGGCAGCACACATGTTCTGATAGCTCATGCTGTTGATGTTGCCATCCACTCTGAAGATCTCTCGCATGTCCCCATATTGAATGTAACCTCAAACCACGATTTTTCCTTCACCAAACTTGACTGATTTCTATTAAAATCTTGGGTCAATGCGGCTTCCAATAGGTCTTCTTCAGTATTTATGATGATTGGGATGCAGCTCAACAGATTATTCATTGAAAAAAAATACCTTTTGACACTTTTCTAAGTGATCAATTAGAAGTAAAGTTTTTATTTGATGCTTTTACAACTAGGATGGACGACAAGACTTTTTTCAGATGGTGTATATATAAAATTCTTTTGAAGGCATGTTATCAGTTATCAGTTTATAAAAATAAAACCCTAATGAACAATTTGCGCTGTCGCCTCACAGCAAGATCAAGGTCGCTGGTTTAAAACTCGGCTGGGTCAGTTGGCGTTTCTGTATGGAGTTTGCAACCCCTTGCGTGGGTTTCCTCCGGGTGCTTCAGTTTCCCTCACAGTCCAAAGACATGTGGTACAGGTGAATTGGGTGGGCTGAATTGTCCATGGTGTATGAGTGTATGTGGATGTTTCCCAGAGATGGGTTGCGGCTGGAAGGGCATCTGCTACGTAATAACGTGCTGGATAAGTTGGCGGTTTATTCTGCTGTGGCGACTCCAGATTAATAAAGGGACCAAGCCAAAAAGAAAATGAATGAATGAATGAATGAACAATTTGTTTAAAATATACATTATAATGTATATGTATAATATACATTTGTTTTAATTAATAATGATAATAATAATAATAATAATAATAATAATAATAATAATAATAACAATAATAATAACAAGTTAATTTCTAAAAATATGTCTGGAGAAATTGAGAATAAAAAGGTTAAAGTAGTTAAACAAATATAGTGAATGATATATGGTTCTCCAATGGACAATGTAAATAAAGCGATCAAGCACAAATAACCCGTGTAAGGGAATAAGCTAGATTGTGTTGATTCCATTTTGTGCCCACACAAACCAACAAGCAAGACAAATCTCTGAATCACTTTGGTTAATGTGTCTGGAAGAGTTAAAAGCTGAAAATGAAGCAGAAAAAACAGCATTTGTCACTGCTTTAACATTCTGAATGCTATCATCAATCCTGCGATTTAACCGGAATCTTGCATTGTGAACGTAACAAACAGAATTATTTAAATTCATCTGATTTTCTCTTGTGCAAAAGCACACATTTCTCTGAAGGAATCGGCGCAAACTTTGGACACGAACAATACACAGAATGCACAAAACCAATATTGTTCAAAGGGCCCGTTTCCAGGTTTTGGTCATTGATAACCATGCGAAAAGTGCCATTGATCTTTTTGTTCCATTCGGGTGGTTGGAGAAAATGGCCTGCATTCTGCTTCTCCAGTCCATAAAATGACTCTCTTTGTCAGGAAGCAA
This sequence comes from Danio rerio, assembly GCF_052040795.2. Taxonomy (NCBI): domain Eukaryota; kingdom Metazoa; phylum Chordata; class Actinopteri; order Cypriniformes; family Danionidae; genus Danio; species Danio rerio. The sequence goes on from NC_141043.1 coordinate 26,432,027, forward strand.
AATCGATGCAAATTAATCTTTTATCTATTTCCCTGTGAATAATTAAACGTCTTTCTACTTTTGTCCGTGCCTACTTGCCAAAACAAAATCAAAAAGGTAGAGAATGTGGGCATTTATTAGCTGGCTGGAGGAGTGAGTTGACCCTTCTCTCCAGTCACAAAGAAGCCTTTATGGAGGCTGCACATTGTATGGAGTGAGTTTATTCCCTTTTGACTGACCAGCACTGCGGGACACCCACCACGTGTTATCGGTGCCTCAGCCAAACCGGGACTATTTACCCCCCTCATGAAAGGCCGACTAAACAAACCACTAAATCCATGACCATGAACCATTCTCATCTGGTGATCTCTGGGACACGACGACAGACAAGATAGCAGGAGTTGGGGAGTCATTATAAAGAGAATAAACATTTATATGCCCCATTGACAGTACCTGGGCTTGGAAACAGGGTCTGTCCTAAAGCCTTTCATCTTATTTTGGTCCAAACAGTGGTGGAGGAGATGGCCTGTTTCTCTCAAAACACTATGAACTCATAGGGTAAAATAAACTCCTGTAAGATCAGAGAAACAAAAGCTCGGCTGGATAGAAGAGACAAACACTCCCATTAGTTCTCTCTCTCCCTCCTTTAGAGGGGTTTCAGCGTAGAGACCACTGCTGTAGTGTTTACACTGGGAATACTGTGGGATTGTAAAGCCTGAGGGTGGGGGTAACGACGAGAACACAATTCAACTCTGTTTCCGTAAACAAATCAACAATTACTGGACAACTGATAGACGGCACATGTGCAAAATAAGCCTTTTTGCTCACAAATTGTCACTATACCCCCCTTCACATATAGTCTTAAGGCCAAATTTTTTTTTATGTGCATTAGGCAATAGTGGACAGTCATTCATTAATTGTCTGGTCACACTTTACAATACAGGACACCAAGTTAATTTATTTGCTAATTATTGAACAATAAGTTTATAAAAGATAAATTAATGAACAATACATTTATTAAATTATTGATTTATTTTTGTTAATGTTAGTTAATGAAAATACAGTTGTTCATTGCTTATTCATGTTAACTCACGATGCATTAACTAAGGTTAACAAGCACAGCATTGAACTATGATTAATAATCGCTACACAAGCATGGTTTATTGTTTGTTCATGTTAGTAAATGTATTTAAATATGTGTCCTGTATTGAACCCTTTTCCTTCACAAATGTAAGTATACAAACTTTATTTAGCATCTTTTTATTTTAGGGAACTTTTACTTAACTACATTGCAAAACAAAATCTTTCATTTTTTTACTGCACTATACAGTATGAGGAAGAATAAAAAGTGAACTGGAGAAATCACAACCTGCTCAAAGACTCTACTGAAAAATAAATCTATGAAATGGGCAGATCTGATTGCATCTATTCTTAAATCGACTATTCACTGATTTAAAAAAGCAATTTAGAGCAAGTCTGCACAGTTAACAATTCACTGAAATTGCAATACAATATTAGTTGAAAATGGTACATCAACTCATCATCAACATCAAAATGATTCATTCTACAGCTGATGGCAGAATCTATTTTACCTGAAAATCATTTCATTTTCATTCATCAATTTTTCTTCATTGTCACCCTAAAGAATTTGTTTCTTAAGAAATAATTGCAGATTAACTCTGCAAAGTTTACAAATGAGATATACACTAAATTACAGTAACAATTCATATTTACACTCAAAACAAATGATGTTTGCTGTTTGCTCAAACTACTTACTTAAAATGAGCAGAAACAACACAATTCTTGAGGGGTTTAATTATTACATGTTCAATCAATTTAAATTAGTAAAAACTAATATTTTAACTTATTTCCATTTATGTTGTCTCAACAAAAATTTATCATGTAAAACCCAGCATTTTTTACAGAGTAGGTCACAGCTGTCAGTTGTTTAAAACATAAATCTGCTTTTCATATTTGTGTAATATAATCTAAACAGGGTAGGATAATTTATAAATCCATTTCTCATGCATTTACCCACTGCTGTACACATTATAGATAAAAACAAATTCGTTTTTTTGTTGTTGTTTTGTTTAGTTACAGTGCAATCTTTTTAGTAATGTTGTGATTTGCCTCATAGTTGGTTGGTCTGGTTTAAAAACCACCTTTACTTAAAAATTGATAGACATTATTAACACAATCTATAATCAATACATGACCTCCCCTTTGGGTGGTCACAGTCTGCATTAAATCAAAGTTAAGATTGTCTTACCTATTATGACACATTTAAGAGAAAATCTGATCCTCCAAAAAGTACTAACCATCACAAACTGACTTGATCACCATCATTTGCTATTGCTGTGTCAGTGAAATTTGTCCCATCCTTAATGACAAACCTTTTATTGTAAATGTGTTGAGAACTCTTATTCTTTAAAAGACAAAAAAAATATGGCTTTTTATTTTCTATTCTTCATCTATGTTAAGCTACTTTGACACAATCTACATTGTAAAAAAGCGCTAAAGAAACAAAAATGAATCCAATCGAACTATGCTTAAAAAAGCAGAAGTAAATTTTACCATTTACAGTCCGTTTCACAAATCTGAATGGACTCTCTGTCATCTCTGTTGGGTTTCCCCATATCAAGCCCCCTGTGAGTGTCTGTCCTGCACCCCTCGGCCTCTGGCCCCTTCTGCCCAGGGAGGATGCGGTCGAGCTGGAGTCTTACCTCATTAGTGTGCCCACCTGGAGGCCAGCGGGCAGCCTAAAGAGACCAGACTCTTGATCTGTGGGCTATATATGAGCTACATTGTAACACAAGGTTTGATTGAAGCCTGCTGATTAGCCAAGAGAACATAACACAACAGCACAGCTTCAGAAAATTACTGAAATGATGTGCCTACTTTTCTTCTCATATTCTTCCCTGATTTGTGTTTTATTTATTGTTTGTTTGTTTGTGTTTACAGCTGAAGCCTCACACATCATACCTAAATCTCTATATGCAACCAGATGACCAATTGATAGGGACACTTTTATAATGGACATCTTTTTTGTATAATTTTCTACAATGATCAGATTTTGCTGATATAGGCCAGTCTTGGTATGCTGAAATGTCACTTTGTTAACTAATGTAACTAAAATGCTTCTATAAAAGACAAAAGTGTACACTACACCCTCAGAAATAAGCTTGTAACCACTGACATCCATAGTAGGAAAACCTAATACCATGGAAGTCAATGGTTACAGGTTTCCAGCATTCTACAAAGTATCTCATTTTGTGTTCAACTGAAAAAAACAAAAAAACAAATCAAAACTCAAACTGCTTTGGAACAAGCCAATGGTGTGTAATTGATCACATAATTTTTGTGATTGAATGAACTATTACTTTAAGTTAAAATCAGTTAATGTCATTTGTGATATTGTGAGTTCAAATTAACTAATTCAAAACCTATCCTCCATTTAATATATTACAACATATGACATGAAAAGTAAAATGTACCCCATTAGCCATTTCCTACAGACACAAACACAGTATCCTATACAAATGTGAAACATGCAACTACACACATTGGCTGCTTGTTCAAACTACTTACACAAAATGAGCTGAAACAACACAATGCCTCCGATTTTTTGGGACAACTTAATTGATTTATGTTTAATCCACTTTAAGTTCTTGTGAACCGGAAGCTGCGATCATTATTATTTTTGTAATGTGACAGTTCATAGAGAAACAGAATTTAAAATGAGCAAACAGTGGCCGTGGCTTGTTTTTTCTACTGCGAGCTGAATGGACGTAATAAAGCAGGCATTTCATTAAGAAATATCGGGAAAGGGGTTTTAGAAGAGTTATTACAACCTAAAAGACTCATCCTGCTCACCATTTCTGTTTCAAACAGGAAGTGCATTTTCAGATATTAATTAAAGATTGAAAGGGCAAACTATTTTATTTTCTTAATGGCATGCACAGATGAATTGTTAACCACAAAACTATCAATGTGAGCTAACAAAATCATATTATTAGTTTTGATTTCTTTGGGACTTTAAAATTGCTAAGTGAACTTAATCAATTTGTGTGTGGAACCCAGATTTTTTTTTTTTTACAGTGTAAGGACCAAGGTCTTATATGAAAACAGTTGTGTCATAGTTCCCCAGCAACATTGCATGCTGCAAAATATACTGTTTACACAATTATCCACTTTTTCCCATTTAATAAAACCAGTTTATACAGTAAGTATTCGACAAAAGGGTTGAATGTAGAACTGTTGCAAACAGTTTATTTGTGTTGAATTTAAACAAACAAATTAAGTTCAATAATGTTCAACTTAATTTGTTTGTTTAAATTCAACACAAATAAATTGTTTACAACCACTTAACGTTAAAAAAAAATTGAGTAAATCCAAGGAATCATCGTTGAATATTTTTTTCAGTGTATAGTCAGTGTAAATCAGTGCTTATTATCAGACTCTACCTCAGTTAACCTCTCAAATGTGAAACACTGGCTCACTTTATAATGAACAGATGCTAACAGCAGCTCTACACTCTCTCCTCGCTAACTGCATGATGACAGATTTGAATTGAAAGTAACAGCGGGGAGGAAACAATGCTTCATTTAGAGGAGCTCATCAAGCTTTCCGCTGTTTGATGACTAAGCACGGCCTCAGGTGAAGCTCCCCATCGACACCTCAGGGCCGTGTGCTTTCCTAGCGTTTTCCCACTGAGACATCAGCACAGTGGCTAGCTAACACAGATTAGCAGTAAATAATCCTTTGTGTATGTAGTCTGCATGGACAGAACTCAAGCTTTCTTAAGATGTTTAATCATTAATTTAGACACTAAAATCAATGTGTTTTAATTTGGACTTTTTAGTTATCAAGATTTTAACTCAAAGGTCAGATGATACAAATTAGCATGAAATAATACTTGAAAAATTAAGCCCTGTATGGACAGAATTGTAGCTTTCTTATTGTTTTTTTTTACTTTAACTAAAAGTAATGTGTTTTAATTTGGACTTTATGCAGGGTAGGCCATTTATATGGATACACCTTAATAAACTAATTGGGAATTTCATATGAAAAACAATGGTGTGCTTGGTTTTAAAAGTAAATTTATTCTTTCATGAGTTATTTACAAGCCCCCTCACATATACTAATGTGCCACAAACAGGACGTTAATATCACCAACCTTTCCCATTTTATTAAGGTGCATCCATATAAATGGCCCACCCTGTAGATTAACATTCAGATTGCGTTTTTTTCCCAGAGATGGGTTGCGGCTGGAAGGGCATCCACTGCTTAAAAATGTGCTGGATAAGTTGGCGGTTCATTTCATAGTTTTTCCTACCCAAAACTAAGCTGACAAGAAAATGAATAAATGAAAGAATGATTGCATTTTTAACCGAAAAGCTAGCTAACGTGGATTAGCAATAAATAATCTTTAAAAATGTAGCTCATGGACAGCGCTGTAGCTTTCAAAAAATGATTAGTCAGTAAGTTAGAGACAAAAATAAATGTGTTTTGATATGACCTCATATGTATTTAACATTTATTCATCATAATTTTACCAGCAAAGCTAGCTAACGGAGATTAGCGATAAGCAATCCTTCAAAACGAAGAATAGTCCTGCTCAGACAGAACTGTAGCTTTCTATGTTTGTTCAACAAGTTAAACATTAAAATGAATGTGTTTTGATTTGCATTTTATATATTTAACAGTGTGTTAACAGAAAAGCTATGCTAATCAAAATTCTAATGAGAGGAAAGCCCTCTTATGCAGCTTAGCCACCAGTTCAAAAGAATTTAGCCGAATTTACCTTCAGGCACCTGCCACGGCCCAGTGGGGGCAAAGTGCTCCATCAAAAATCCCCCTGACATCATTGATTTGCATACACACACGCTATGTGGCATTCTGAGACATACCTGAAGTGCTGCTATTTTTTTAAGCTTTTAAAACAGTTTGGATCAATAGGTCTTCAGCCTCAATGGCTCTGTCTCAATGGGTCATCTCTAGTTGAGTGAATTCCTCCATTGTTTCAAAACGGCTGAAGAAGCCTTCAGGGTGATTGAGACTTCACGCTCCTTTTGCTAAATTATAGCTAATAATTTTTAAATAACGAGAAGTTACTATCCGTTTATGAGTTTGTTGTTACCAGTATTTTTTTAAGTGTTAGTATTTATTTGTTTATTGTGCTAATACAAAATACATAAAGTTATTACTTACAGTTTTATTTGATATTTTTTGCCAATAACAGTAACCAAATATCAATCAAGCAAACAAATAAATAAACACATGCAGGGTTGTTATATAATAAACAAAAACACTTGTTTCTTAAATATATAATTATAAATAAATAAATAAAATAAAAAGCTAAAATCTAAACAAAAATAAATAAATAAAAACGATTTAACTAGTTAAAATTTTAAAACTATACCTAAGACTAAAATGAAGACTAAATATATAAAAATATATGGTTTAAAAACTACATAGTCATCACAAAATTTGTTCTTTTAAAAGTTTTTATTAACATTTCTTTTATTCTGTTTTGTGCCAATAACAATAAAAACCTCAATCAAACAAATAAAAAAATGCAGTGCAGAGTTATTACATAGAAACTAAAACAAAAAGTTTAATAAATAAAGTAAATACATAATAAATAAAATCTAAAAAATCTAATAAAAATTATTATATTATAGATATATATCTGATTGCAATATGTAATATAAAAGCAATGCAGTGTAGAGTTATTACATAGAAACTAAAAAATAAACAAAAAATATGTGTTTGTTTCTTAAAATAATAAATAAATAATAAATAATAAAAAGCTAAAATCAAAACAAAAAAATAAATAAAAACGATTTAACTATATCCAAATAAAATATTAAAACTATAACTAAAATTAATTTGAAACCTAATATACAAAATTACATGGTAATAAAATAAAAATAGTCATCACAAATATCTATCTTCACTGTAAAATCCAAGAGGTTAAGGTAAATCAAACCATTTGAGGAAACTGATTGCAACAAAGCATTTAAGTTCAAAAACGAATCCTAAAGACTACTGTGAATTTAATCCATTTGAGTATACGAAACAATTTGAGCACAATAAAAGCCAATAAATTAAGAGAACTCAACTTATTGGGTTTTACAGTATCAATTGGTTTAAGGCGACTCAAACTGTTTGAGGAAACGGGTTGCTACAAACCATTTAAGTTCCAAAACTAATCTAGATGAGTACTGTAAACTTACCCCATTTAAGTTAAAGTAATAAGATATTTAAGTGTTTAAGTGCTGATTGAACATTATTAATGAACACCTGCTGTTCTATCTATCTATCTATCTATCTATCTATCTATCTATCTATCTATCTATCTATCTATCTATCTATCTATCTATCTATCTATCTATCTATCTATCTATCTATCTATCTATCTATCTATCTATCTATCTATCTATCTATCCATCCATCCATCCATCCATCCATCCATCCATCCATCCATCCATCCATCGTAACATGAGGTACAATTATTTAAATGACCTGTTACTGCCCTAGTTTACTGTGCCTACATCTCATGCAGGGAGCTGTGCAGGTCTCTCAGGGCTTACTGATATTGCTGGAAGATACTGGTGAGAGTGTCTAATGTCTGAATTGCTATAACAGTGTGCGCTCGAACATTAGTTCCAGAGCACAGCAGGTTTTCAGGCTTCTAGCGGCTCCACTCCTAATTGCGCTCAGTCAAACGTCTGACTAAGCCTAAATCATCCCGGGTAATCATTTCCTTCGGGACACTGGGCAAAAAAGAGAAAGACTGTTTCTCATACACACTGGATTTAAAGGGCAACAAACAAAATGGACTGATCTACAATTTTGAATTTTTTTCTTGTGATTATATAATCTGTAAAAGACATTATGACATCTCTAACAGCACAGCAGCTGTCCAAAAAAAAAAAAAAAAACACACACGCACACACACACACACAAATGCTGAAAAATATTGATTAAAAAAAGGTGCAAAGGTCTTCACTGTCAGCATGAGCATATTTAATTAAAAAGAAGAGAGTACACTACTGTGGTTGGCTTAGGTCCCTGTTGTTGAGTATATTAAAGTAAAGGGTAGGAGACCTGCCTACCTTCCTGGGAAAGAGTGTGAAACCAATAATGTGCTCCTTACCTCCTGCTGCATGAGTGATTTGGGAGATTCCTGTGCTTGAGCGGCGCGTCAGGTCCCTAGCGTGCTTTCATGGCCTTTGGTTACTCTGTAACACAAAACAACATGCTCTCATTTACACACTCTCATCTATACATCTGCTGTTTCAGATCTATCTAGATCTATCTGATGCTATATCTAGCTGATGTAGATGTGGCAGGTGAGGAATTTTGGTCATTTTACCATTTGTCATTTCAGATGAGATGATCTTATGAAGTTCATGTTTTGATGTATTGATTTACAGTTTTTCTCAGCCACTTTGGTGCATTTCTCAAAACATTAGTGCATTTCTGCACAACAGTTAATGCATTTCTCAAAACAATTAGTACAAACTGCAAAACCTAGCTGATAACCTGCAGAAGCGCATCACATGGTCAAAATAGATAGTTCATTCCTCAAAAGCAAGTATTGATGTCAATGAAAGTGTCAGGGTCATCAAAATGAAAAGTCCTGACACCATTGTTTATGAACAAGATAGTCAAATGGCTTTGTCATGTTTTCATTATGACAGTTTACTCTGTATATTTATTTCCTGAAATGCTTAGGACAGCACTATACACTATTTGCACAGCCATTTGAAAACTACTGTAAAGTTAGACATCAATGCATTTTGTGAGATATCTGAGTACAAGACACTGAATATGTATGTTTCACATTTTTACTGCATTTGCTCTTTGCAATTCCAATGTATTCACAGCATTGTGCAAAAAAATAAACACACTTATTTACAACAAACAAAAACTTCCTTTGGGTAGCAATTGTGAACAATATTGCAGTACATATTAAAACTGAATCTACAACTTACCACAGGTCTGTAAATCATTCATGAAATTGTTCAATATTGAAGACATTTTCAGTAAAATAAATATTTACATTTTTTAATAACATTTTCTAGGAAGATTTTGACAACTAGTTCAACATTTTTGTCTGTAATGAGTCAAGTAATGAAATGAGGACTATTAGTTTTATATGGAATGACCATTAAGCATTTACAAGTTTAGTTAATTGAGTGACATGACATAAGCAAATGATAATGTTATAAACAGCAGAGAGTTGTGTGAAAGCAGTTGATGCATGTCCAAAAGCATTTGCAATTTGCTGGAAGGAATAAGAAACTGCTACTAGAATGTGTACAAATGACTAATTGTTTTAAGAAATGCATTATCTGTTGTGCAAATGTAAATAGTGTTGTGAAAAATGCACCACAGTGACTAAGAAAAACTGTAAACTCTAACCCTTCGTAAACCTTAGAATTTTCCCACAAAATGACATCAAAATCACCTCAAGATTTCAAATGAAGAAGTTTAAGTCACAATGAAAATGTACAAATTGTTTATATGTGTGTGTTACTTGTCATTATCGCTGAATTTTTTTTGCACTTCATTATTTTGTAAAAATTGCCCCACAGGTCCCATGAAGTACTTTAAAATGCACATTTTATTCAATGTTTGCCGTAATCTCAACCGAAACATGGATTGGAAGGGTGGGACAGAGTAACTCCTCCCCTTTTTATAAAACAACCAATAGCGTTTTTCTTTACCACAGTTCTGCCAGTGAGAGTGGCAAAGCTCAACCGCATCAAATGTCTTGAAGGGGGCGGGGCATGTTAGATATTAGAAGAGCTTTTGATTGGTCACAACTAGATGAGAAAGAAGTATGAGGTGACATGAAAAAAACATTGATCCATTTAGGTGGAGGTGACAAACTACAAGCCTTACATGTTTATATCAGTTCTACATTTTCTAAATGTGAATTTTGTCACTGTTTTGGAGCACTCTAGCTTATAGATATCCTAAAAAAATGAACAATACTGATAATAACAAGTAAAAAACTTTATTTAATATTATGGAACTTTTAATCTATTGGTGGGCATTGAATATTTTTTTAAATCTAGATTAATCTATATTAATCTCGGAATTAATGTAGATTAATCTATATTATAATGGCTCATTTGAATTCTGCCGAAGGCATTCAGAACATGTGTGCTACCCAAATAATAAGCCTTAGAGAGCTGGTTTCTCAAGCCAGATGGCGCTCATGAGATGAGGCTCATCTCCTGTTTTAAAAATGCATTACAAACTGCTTGAGAAACTGTTCTACTATGATAATTGGTGATAAAAACGTTCGAGGTTACTAAAGTAACCCTTCGTTCCCCGAGGAGGGGAACGGAAGCACTATAAGTGGATTTGATTTGTAAAATCCACGCATTGGGAGGTTCGGTTCAGAAGCTACTCGTCTGAAAGAGTATTGAACGGGCCAATTAAGAATGAATTGGCAGCGCAAGCCTGCGCAGGTGAGCGGCATAAGCAATCAACTGAGTATATAAGCTCACCTGGCGCCAGCAGACGCTATCCTTTTTAAGCTGAAGAGACTTTCAACAGCTAAGGGACAGTCATTATGGCGACGGAGTATAGTGCTTCCGTTCCCCTCCTCGGGGAACGAAGGGTTACTTTAGTAACCTCGAACGTTCCCCTTCGGGGGGAACTTCAGCACTATAAGTGGATTTGATTTGTAAAATCCACGCATTGGGAGCCCATTGAAAGCGCCATAATGACTGCACCTTACCAACACCCCCGATGAGGAGATAGTCAAGCAAGCGTGACGCACCCGCATCATGGGGGGCGCGGTCCTCCAACGTGTCCCTGGCCCTAATTTATCCTACTTCAACAGAAGTTTTACGGATTTAGATATATTTTTTGGGAAGTCGTGAGCATCTAGATAATTCTAGGAAATACGACAGTACGTTGGGAAGCGTGCAATCCCGATAGGGAGGACGCTGCGGAGGCCATCCGTTACCCGAGGGGGGATAGATAGCAGAATTTACATATGGACTAGCCCTAAAAAGGGGGAGTACGCATAGCAAAAGAGTGGTTAGCGGGGAGGGAAGACACGGGTCCGCCCAGGGGGGGGACTTAACCGTGGCGGAATAAGCATATGGGATCGCCTAGTGGGGATCACGCATAGCAGGCACCTTTACCCAAAACGCGGGCTGACCAGCGGGCAGACCTACAACGTAGTGGGCCAGCAAGTGACTCCTCCGCTGAGTCAGTGCTGGGGGCCACGGAGGAATCTGCAGGGCTCACCTGACGGGGAACTTTACTGACAGATAAAAAGGCGCACGTATCTCCGTGTTAGGGAAAATGGCGCAGCAAGCGTGTTTCAACACCCTACCGAATTGTTTCCTCAATCACCAAGGGTTACCTAATACCCTTGAGGAAACCGGCTCCACTCGCAGATTGTAAAACCTTGCAAATGTGTTGGGTGTCACCCAGCCCGCAGCTCTACAGAAGTCTGTTAGAGGGGCGCCGCGTGCGCGCGCTCGAGAGGATGCGAAACTCCGAGTGGAGTGCGCACGCGCTCTCGGGGGACGCGGCTCATCTCGGCTCTGATAGTGAAAGAAAGGCATCCACAATCTAGTGGGAACTTATTTCGGTACGGCACTTCCCTGCTGCCGACCGTTATAACAGATGAAGAGCTGCTCAGATGATCTAAACTCTGAGTGCGGTCCGGATAATACGCAAAACGCGAACTGGACAATAAAGAAGGGCTGGGTCTGCCTCCTCCGAGGGCAGCGCTTGCAGGCTCACTACCTCGTATTAAAACGGAGTGGTAGGAACCTTGGGCACATATCGCGGGCGGGGTCTCATACGTGAGAGAAGCCAGCCCAATTACAGGCACGAGTCACTGACCGAAAAATGCCTCCGGGTCCCCGACCCTCTAATCGATATCAACGCGACCAGCAGAGCTGTCTTCAGGGACAGAAAATACTGAGTCGAGGATCGAAGGGATCTGACGCGGCTTGTGTAGCGAGGGCGAGATCCTAAGAGGGCATGAGAGGGGGCGGGGTGGATTAATTCGCTTAACGCCCCTGAGGAACCGGATGATGAGGTTATGCGTTCCCACGGTGCTGCCAGCCACCGCGTTATGAGAGCGGAGATGGCAGCCACGTAACCTTGAGTGTGGAGGGCGACAGCCTGCTCTCCAGCTTCTCTCGGCGTAAAGAAAGCACAACGCTGATCTGGCAAATTACGGGGGTCTTCTCAGCGAGAGACACACCATTCAGTGAATAGACTCCACGTCAGGGCATAGGCGCGCTCGGGGAGGGGGCTCTAGCCCGAGTGACGGTATTAGCCACCGCAATCGGAGGTTACCTAAGTCTTCCTCGCGTCTACAATCTCTTCAAAGATCGGCGAGGGTGCCAGGTGGTGCCCTGTCCCTGAGAGAGTAGGTGCTCTCTCGAAGGGACTGCCAGGGGAGGGCTATCGCGAGGGAGAGCTCTGACATCCAGGTCCGGTTGAGCCAGAGGGGCGCAACCAGCAACCTGTTCCTCGTCCTCTTCCTGACCTTGCACAGTAACTGCGCGAGCAGGCTCACTGGGGGAAACGCGTATTTGCGCGTGCACCGAGGCCAGCTGTAAGCCAGTGCATCCGTGCCGAGAGCACTCGGTCAGGGAAAGAACAACTAGCAATGAGCGATCTCGGGGGAAGCAACAGATCGATCTGGGCTTCCCCGAATCGCGCCCATATCAGCTGAACAGACTCGGGGTGGAGTCTCCATTCTCCAGGACGCAAGGCTGCCGTGAGAGCGCATCGGCTGCACGGTTGAGCTTGCCTTAATATGAATGGTGTGCAGCGATTTCAGCCGCGGATGACTCCAGAGGAGCAGACGGCGGGCGAGCTGAGACATGCGGCGAGAGCGCATACCCCCTATACGGCTGATATACGCCACCGCCGCCGTACTGTCCGTCCTGACCAGCACGTGTTGCCGCTCCAGCACCGGAAAAAAACGGTGGAGAGCGAGGAACACTGCCAACAGCTCCAGGCGATATGCCAATGCAACTGGGTACCTTTCCACAGGTCCGCAGCCGCATGCCCGCAACGCACAGCCCCCCAGCCCGTGTTGGAAGTGTCTGCTGAAACGACAACAAGACTGGACGCCTGTTCTAGAGACACCCAGGTCTGTAGGAACGAGGGGTCGCTCCAAGGGCTGAGGGCGCGGCGACACAGCGCAGTAACAGAGACTCGGTGTGCGCGCGCGTGCCATGCGCGTCTGGGGACTCGATCGTGAAGCCAGTGCTGAAGTGGTCTCATATAGAATAATCCGAGCGGCATGAAGCGGCTGCGGATGCCATATGCCCCAGGAGCCTCTGAAATAGTTTCAGTGGGACCACTATTTTACTGTCGAGCTCTCTCAGACAGTACAGCATCAGCTGAGCGCGCTCTCCGGAGAGGCGCGCTGCCATGGTGACCGAGTCCAGCTCCAGCCCGAGAGAAGAGATCCTCTGCACGGGGGCGAGTTTGCTCTTTTCTCGGTTGACCTGAAACCCCCACGGGTGGAAGTGCCAGAGCACTTTGTCTCTGTGCATAATCAACTGCTCTGAGAGAGGGCAAAAATCAGCCAGTCGTAAAGAAATTGAGTATGCAGATGCCCGCGAGCCGAAGGGGCGCTGAGGCACCCTCCGCGGGCTTGGTGAGGACCCGCGGAGACAGAGAGAGCCCGAAGGGGAGGGCTTTGTATTGCCAAGCTCGACCTTCAAACGCAAACCGCAGAAACTGTCGGTGGCGAGGAAGAGTGGAGACATGGAAATACGCGTCCATCAGGTCTAATGCTGCAGACCAACCCAGAGGACGAACGCACCGGAGGATGCGCTTCTGCGTGAGCATTCTGAACGGCAGCTTGTGCAGGCAGCGGTTCAAAACGCGCAGATCTAGGATTGGCCGTGACCCACCGCTCTTTTGGGCACGATGAAGCGTGGGCTGTAAAACCCGCTCTCCATCTCGGCTGGAGGGAGCGGCTCGATTGCATCCTTCGCCAGGAGGACAGCAATCTCCTCTCGCAAGACAGGGGCGGACAGGGGGCTGACCCTGGTGAATACACACCCGTGACTTGGGGGGCCGTTTCGCGAACTGAATCGCATAGCCGAGTCTGATTGTGCGTATGAGCCACCGCGAAGAGCTGGCCCGCGCTAACCAGGCAGGCAGAGCTCTCGCTAATGGACTCATCGCTACAATCGCTGACGTACCAGCAGTGGGGCAGCGCGGAGTGGGTGTGCTGATCCGGGAAGCTCGCGGGTCCCACGGAAAAGCTGGAGGTGAGATATTTGCTCTCACTCCAAACCCGAGCTCCGGAGGGGAGGCTCGAGGGGTGGGAGAAAGGAGACCGTCCTCCCAGCGCTCGTGAGCCACTGGCGAAACGCACCGAATCTGCAAGCTAGAAAGCATAGCGTCCCAGACTGGCAGATTTCGGGCTGTCACATCTGGGGAAGTGAAAAGTGCCCTTTCATAATGTTTTCATGGCAGTAAAAAGTGCCGTTGGAAATGGGGCCCCGCCCTCCAGCGGGGAAAGAGCAAGTTCCCTCTTCTCCAGATGGCCTGTCCCAGGGGCGCTTCGCGGTCCGTTGCCGGACTTAGCGGCGTTCTGGGCAGGGGGGCTGCCTGCTTCCGAGGTGCCCGACGCGCTCGCTTCGCCTGAGGCGTGTGCGGGGGCGGAGCAGCTCTCGTAGGCGGGCGCCTTCGGCGAGGAGCAGGTATGAATGGCACGGCGGGCGGAGCGGGCTACGGACCGCCGATAAGACATCACCCACCAACTGCTCTCTCACCGCCTTGAATTCCTGGGTGAATTCACAGACAGTGTCGCCGAACCTGGCTGGGGATATGGGGAAGTCAAGAAAGCGGACTTTGTCGACTTTGCGCATATCAGCCAGGGGTGGCGCTCCTGGACCACTAATGTGGACATCGTCCTTCCCAACGCACACGCAGCGGACTCAGTAGTCCGAAGAGCTAAGTCGGCGGCGGTGCGAAGCTCGTAAGCCTGGGTTGGACCCACCCTCGTGCAGCTCGGCCAGCGCCTGCGCTTGGTAGCGCTAGTAGGTGGCTATCGCATGCAAGGCTGAAGCAGCCTGGCCCGCAGCTATGTAAGCTCTAGCTCCGAGGGAGGTAGATAACTTACAGGCTTTGGATGGGAGACGAGGCGGATCCCGCCAAGAAGAGGCGCCGCGCGGATTTACCGCCATCGCGCACTCAACCTGAGGAATCGCCACATACCCCCTGGCTGTTTCACCGTCAAGAGTGGTTAGGGTGGAGGAACACGCAGCACGAGCAGAAAAAAGTGCTTTACAAGACCGCGTGAGCCTACTGTGCACCTCCGGGAAGAAGGGAACGCCCCTCTAGTCGGTCCGGCCGCGGAGCTGGGGGATAAACCATCTCCAACCCACGGCCGAAGCAGCCCGGGAAAGCACGGCTAACATGTCCGTTTCAGGATCCGTAGTGACAGCGCTCACCAGCCCGAAGGGGGCGAGCGGGTCTGGATCATCATCGGACAATGAAAGCCCACCCTCCGATGCCGCGGTGGACATCTGGTCTCCGGTGTCATCGGGCGTAAGGGCTACCATCTGTTAGACGGATCGCTTCCCCCGCCCGAAGCTTGGATGGAGCGCTTAGAGGAGCGGGAGGTCCGCGGGCCCGTGGGCGACGGATTATCTCTCGCTGAAACCCTCAGATCTGCCCGAGTGCCCGCTGCAGAGCAGGGGACAACTGGGGTGGTTCACCCTTTTGCAAAGGCTAACCGCGATCTTGCGCAACAGTCATGGCATCGCAATGACGACATGAACTGCCCGCGAGCAGCGCATTAACATGCTGGACCCCCAGACATGCAACGCAGTGCCCGCGCCCATCATCCGAGGACAGGAAACCACCGCATCCAGAAACGCACAGTCGGAGCGCCGTCCTGATAAGGACGTGCTGCACGACTGTGTTGCTCTTTCTGTGAAGTTTGCAACTTTATACGCACCGCTCTGGAGGACCGGACCCAAAGAACGCCAGGCAAGGGAGAAACCCAGCTCGACCGTCTGCCACTGCGTGTACACACTCTGGACCGGGAGAATGCTCTCGTTCGCTCAGAATCGCTGGTCACAGCAGGAGGAACCCTCATCGACTCGATCAGAAAGTCTCTGAAGCGAAAAGGATAGCGTCTGCTGGCGCCAGGTGAGCTTATATACTCAGTTGATTGCTTATGCCGCTCACCTGCGCAGGCTTGCGCTGCCAATTCATTCTTAATTGGCCCGTTCAATACTCTTTCAGACGAGTAGCTTCTGAACCGAACCTCCCAATGCGTGGATTTTACAAATCAAATCCACTTATAGTGCTGAAGTTCCCCCCGAAGGGGAACAAATGATGTTCAATAAGATGTACTTGTGTTTACTAACTGTTTATTCAGCTAAACATGAATTTTGAACTGTAGGTCTACATATAAGCTCGAGACAGCGATTTTTGATCACCTTAATCCAACTAAAGTCATAACTGAACTAAACAGAAATGGAATCAAGACATGTGGAGTATGCATATATTAGTGGCTTTATTGAAGTAAACACCGCGATCAAACTATTACTGTTATGTAAGACTTTGCCATATTTTCCGACAAGATCCACACACACGGCTGTCAGTAAAGAACCCCCCCCCCCCCCACACACACACACACACACATATCGTGAAATGCAGAAGTTTTTTTCTTTCCATTTGGTGTGTGTTATTAAATTCCATAACACTCTCACCAGTCCTTACTCCTTATTTGCGTCTAATACCTCAGTTTGTCACAGAGGCATGAATGAAATGTTCATGAGTCAAAATGAAACTGCCGAACTGCAGTTAAAGTCAGGCATCCTGCTGATTTCATTCAGAAGGGCAATTTTTTTGTTGGACGCCTAAAGCATCAAGGAGAAAGTCATCATAGCTTGCGAAGAACAGACCCAATTATGATTACCGGCAAATGTGCATTTCATGTCGAATACGAAAGTGAAAGCATGCTGAAATAGTACTGAGTGCTTTTTATCTGTTAGGAAAATTGACAGATATTACCATCTAATATTTTAACCTCCCTGGGTTTAGTGGCAACATACGTGGACAGCACATTTTAACTCTCAAGTGGCTATTTAAAATACTTTGGATGTTTTATATTTTGTTACAGACATACAGTGTCATCCTACAACTGTTTTGCAGAAATTGAAATGTCCCAAACACTATTTTAAACTGTCCAAAATGGCAAAAGAATGTTGTTTTTACACTATGATACTTAAAACATGTAAAAAAAATAAATAAATAAAGTGTTATATATCCAAAAAAAAAAAGTCAGGAAATTGTTTTTTTATGTATATTTGGACCACAAGTCCACATATATGGACATACTTTTTCTCTAAAAGTACATCATATCAAAAGATGATACTTAGGTTTTAATCTAATTAGGTTTCAATAAGCCCAAATAGCAAAGAGAAATAAAAATGCATGTAAACGCATTGGGCCCTAAGAGGTTATCAATCATTCATTTTGTTGTCGGCTTAGTCCCTTTATTAATCCGGGGTCACCACAGCGGAATGAACCACCAACTTATCCAGCATGTTTTTACGCAGCGGATGCCCTTCCAGCCGCAACCCATCTCTGGGAAACATCAACACACACTCATTCACACACACACACACACACACACACACACACACACACACACACACACACACACACTCATACACTACGGACAATTTAGCCTACCCAATTCACCTGTACTGCATGTCTTTGGACTGTGGGGGAAACCGGAACACCCAGAGGAAACCCATGCGAACACAGGGAGAACATGCAAACTCCACACAGAAATGCAGAGGTTCGAACCAGCTACCTTCTTGCTGTAAGAAAGTCTGTCTGAGAAAGTATATATATATACATATATATGTGTGTGTGTGTGTGTGTGTGTGTGTGTGTGTGTGTGTGTCTTAGAAATAGCTTCTTTTTTTTTATGTAAAAATCTGCAGCACAGGCCCGATTGGCCCTGTAGATAAAATACTTAGCATTGATTCCTGCAGTCTGAAAAAAAAATTGGTCTGTTTCAACTCAGAACCACTGGGCTACAATGTTTACATAAAACTTTTAACCAAACAGTTGTGGTTGTCCATATTTCACACATATTTTGTTAGATTTTAGTGTGTATGTATAGGTGTGTTTACACGTTTTTGAGATTATCATAATTACATGACTACAACTAGTAAAAAGCAAACAGAAATCAATCACATGTAGATCAAATGCAGTAGTCATGATTGTTAACCCTTAACAAGACCTGCTTAGAATGGCAAAACGTATTTTTCCTACCTTAAAATTGAAGAAGTATGGGGAAAAAAAATATAAAATACTGTCAGACTACTAATTACATATCCACATCACTTTCCCATGTCAGGGTAAACAGAAAGTAAAACATGAATAGCCAAAGATCTGATACTATTTTCAATCTGTACAGTATATGCATTACTATTACATATTTGCTCTGACGTTGGTGCACCTAAACACACTCAAGAAGACTCTACAGCTTCAAAACCACCACGTGCGCACTAAATAACAGATAATCTGTATGATTCACACACTGATACGCCTCGGTTATGTGTGTGTGTGGGAAACGGAGGAAGAAAAAGACAGACTGTTAGAGAGTGTGTGAGGAAGAGCTGATCTCACTGTGACCCTATAGGGCATCAGAACACTGTGAGCAGAGTTCACACCAGCCAAACAGCAAACACAGGCTGTGAGAACCCATCTCTCACTGTACAGCATGAATTCTTCACCTGCAGAATATACCCGCCATGACAAGCAGCTGTCAATTGAAACGTTGCCCCTACATTCCATTCACAATGTTTACACCGTGCTAGCAACAATATTTACCGGATTCGTGGAAAACCGAGAAAGGGCAAATCAGTGCAGGCAATGCGATGTGTCTTCGGAAGTGATTTTGACAAAAACATGTTACAATAAGACACATTTTAGATGATATTTAAGCCTTGTGTTATGTTCGAATTCTGGGTACAATTTTTACAGAGCTGGCACAATTATTGTCATTTTTGTTTTGTTTTTGTTGTTGTTGTTTACATGCATTCTTGGATATAAATACATATACATATTACATATATGTGGATATAAAGAGGCAATACGGAAGACCTATATGGTCGGATTATACACATATATGCACCTCAATTTTGCCTATGTGGGGCATATATAGGCATTTATGCAGCATATATATTATCATATATGTACTGCATAGGTATCATGTATGCACATATATACTTATATAGGGTCTTTTCATGTGGGTCCACACTGAAAGAACTTATATAAACATATATGTTTTTAAAATAGGTTTTGATATAGGTATTTGATATGTGACCTATAAAATTGGTAGTTTTCCTATAGTATATGTACATACAGTTGAAGTAAAAATGATTAGCCTCCCTGAATTATTAGCCACCGTTTATTTTTTTCCCTAATTTCTGTTTAGCGGAGAGTAAATTATTTCAACACATTTCTAAACATGATAGTTCTGTTAACATTAATAATGTTTGACTAGATGTTTTAAAGATACTTCTATACAGCTTAATGTGACATTTAAAGGCCTTACTAGGTTAATTAGGTTAACTAGGCAGGTTAGGGTAATTAGGCAAGTTATTGTGTAATGATGATTTTTTTTCTGTAAACTATCGGGCTAATACATAAAAAAAAAAAAAAAAAAAAAAAAACTGCTTCCATTCTAGCCGAAATACAACAAATAAAACTTTCTCCAGAAGAAGAAAACATTATCAGACATACTGTGAAAATTTATTTGCTCTGTTGAACATAATTTGGAAAATATATTACATTTTTTTATTTAAATTAATAATAATAAAAAAAATCAAAGGGGGGCTAATAATTCTGAATTCAACTGTATATGCACATATAATATAGGAAAACGGTTAATGTTATATGTCACATTTATTAAAAACCTATATCAAAACCTATATTACAACATGTGTTTATATAGGTTCTTTTCGTGTGGGTGATCATGTGATTGAATGCGTTTGAACAGAAGGGATGTAAAAGTACTTCAGTATAAATCTACATCCTGTATATAGATTTTCACAGGATTCAATAGTTTTCTATAGGCACTGTACTGTATATACGCAAGAGGAAGTACTGATAGTGAGGGATGCAAGCATCTGGTCAAAAATTTAGCTTTAAATTAAACTTGAGAATCAAACAAGAAAAAGTAAGAAATATTAGAGACCCAATTCATCATTTTGAAAGATTGCACTTTTTATGATCTGAAACTCTTGGAATTTGCATGTGATTTTGATGACAATCCTCAATACTCCAATTTTATGGTCATCTTTTGAAGCCAGAAATATCTCCAATAAAAGTCATAACAAACTGAAACTAGGATAGTTTATATTTACATACACATTTTTATGTGTTTCAAACCAGTTAGAGTTTCTCTCTTGAACACAAAGGAAGATATAATGGAAATTGTTGGGAAAAAACAGCCTTTGATTTTTTTTATTGTATTTTTTTACACTATTGATGCTATGCTACTATTTTTCCTACAATGCCTGCATTTTCCCAACATTCTTCAGATCATCTTCTTTTGTGTTCAACAGAATAAAAAAAAAACAAAGTTTACAACCACTTAAGTGTGAGTAAACGAAAAGGTAAGTTTCATTTTTGGATGAACTATCACTAAGTACAGTATGCACACCTGAATGTCCATTCTAACTATATTTAATGTGCATAACAGGGAAAGTAACTATAAAAAGTACAAATGTAACTATTTCATTTATTCATTTATTTTCTTTTCGGCTTAGTCCCTTTATTAAGTCACCACAGCAGAATAAACTGCCAACTTATTCAGCATATGTTTTATGCAGCGGATACCCTCCCAGTCGCAACCCATCACTGGAAAACACCCATACACTCCCATTCACACACATACACTACTGGCAATTTAGCCTACCGTTTTCACCTATAGCACATGTCTTTGAACTGTTGGGGAAACCAGAGTACCCGGAGGAAACCCACACGAACATGGGGAGAGTATGCAAACTCTACACAGAAATGCCAACTGATCAAGCTGAGGCTTGAACCAGCGTCCTTCTTGCTGTAAGGCAACATTGCTTAAAACTAGTACTTTTAAAATGTAATCAAAATTGTAAGGAGTTAAAATTAAATGTATTTTTTATTCAGAAATGTAATCAAGTAAAAGTAGTTGAATGTGTCAATAAGTGGAGTAAAAAACCAACAATACTAATGCTTAAGTTCAGTGATGAAATAAAACAACTTACACTACAATTCTGTTAAACCACCACAAAAAATACCAACTTTTCCCTATAGACCTAAAAAAGAAGTACACCAAACTGTGCCCCTACATTCCTTTCACGATGTTTACACCATAGTAAACACTATTTACTGGGTTTGTGGAAAACTGAGAAAGGAAAGATTAGTGCATGCAGTGTGATGTGCCTTCAGTAGTGATTTTTACAAAAAAAATTATAGTAAGACATGTTTGGGATGATATGTAAGCCTTCAGATTCTGCATACAACTTTTACGGTATTAGCACAATCTGGAAATAACCTGTATTGACAAATTTTGTGTTGCACTCAAAAAATATGTTGCTGCTTGTTCAAACTGCTTATTTATAATAAGCTGAATCAGTACAATTCTAGAGGGTTTTTGTGGGATAGCGTAATTGAGTAATTGGAATTGTGTGAAACCCAGCATTTTTTTACAGTGTGGATTTATTTAAAATCATAAATTTTATTCTTCAAAAAGCATGGCATATGCAAAAATTAGACAAAAGTGCACCAAAACAAAGCATTTATTTTTTATTTATATGCTGCTTAGGCCAGAACATTTCAATTTAAATTGTAGGTGCTTGCTCATAAAACACGTAACGTGAGTTGTTCTTTCAGTAGTACTTGAGTGTAGACATGGGATGATAACCGGTTTCAGGGTTTACTGTGGTTTTGGAAATGTGAAGGTTTTAAAATCACTAAAATGTTCTGTTATACCGTTCCTAAGGTCTTGGTAAGGGTTTTTATGTGTTTTTGTAAATGCGTTGTAAAGAAATCTGTCTTTTTGAAACTAAAGCAAAAGCCAATGATTTATTTTATGTATTTAGCCTGGCATGTTTACTGTTCCAAAATATTATTAATGTTTCCTAAAATAAAATTTATATTGTTCAATAGGGGAAAAAAGTTTATTTATTTATTTATTTATTTTTTTTTTTATTCATTTTACCCAGACATTTAAAACGAAATTTTTTGGGGCAGTGATTATAATACTGTGAAACAGTGATATTTTTATCCAAGGTTATTATATAATCAGAAACTTATACCAGCCCATGCCTACTTGTGTGTTACACTGAAAGTGATGTAAAGTATTATGAAATAAGAGAGAAATCTGAAAGTTGTCACAAGACTGAAATTACATCTATAGACAGGGATTTTATTTTTCCTGTGTGTTTTTCCAGTTTTTAAATCTTTTTTTCTATCTTCATTTTTGTATTTCGGTTTTTATAATATTGTAAAGCACTTTGGTCAGTCCATGCAAAACTTGAAACATCTCAAAGGACCAATTCTGATTACTGAAAATCCATGTTAATGTCAGGTGGAAACATGGCCTAACTAGTCTTTCTGGCCCATTCTTGTGGTTTGGGTCAAATTGACCAGCAACATAATATAAAAAGAACAGCTAAGGGAACAGGTCAGGAAAAACAATGACATTCCAATGAAGGTCGCACATATGCTTTCACGCCAGGAGAAACATCCCGACACAATCAGTGATGAGTACACCAGTCCTTCATGTCTGATGCAGGACAGACGACTGGAAATGCCAGGAATGCTAGACTCCTGCCCCATGGGACACCATGTTCCACTTATTGGCTACCAGTGTCTGCATCCACAGGAACAATGTCCGAGATGAGTTCCCACACAATAGGAAACAGGACATTTATGATGCCGATAAGGTGGAAAAATGAAAGGGGTCCCATTCCCGGGCCGTAGAGCTCTCCGTATCTCCGTCTGACACCCCAGGATCGGGCTGCTCGGACAGACACCTCCACATTTTTGAGAGGTGGACATGGAGAAGGTTTAAAGGGAGACTCCTCCTGTCCCATTTGGTTGATTTAAATGGTATGTTATTAGCTTTCCCAGGCATTGTCTCAGATGTGGCAACTTTCTCTGCATGAATGTCTGCATCATTATTGACCAGCCTGAATGAAACTGGGCTTTCTATGTGGTAATATTGTAATAGCTTTTTCAAAGACCGGCAGAAGGCAGTCACATTTATGCACTTCACTTGGAACTATATCTGAATGATAGACATTGGATTCATTCAATGCAAACCAATCAACCTTGAATTTGCCCAAATTTATGGATGCCATGTGTGTAAAATTAGGCATATATTTTTTAAAAATCCACCTGATTACCATGGTTTTCTGCTGCGCAAACGTACTATGTTTTAGGTTAATCAAAAATGCATCATTTACTCATTTTCTTGTTGGTTCAGAGAGCTTATATTCTCACATGGAACCCACATTTTTTTAATGCCTTCTTTAGAAAATTTTTATTTTGTAAATACAGTTAAAGTTTTAACAAATTTCATTGATGTTTATCTAGATTTTCTAATTAGAGTCTTGTAAGCACAGTATTAAATGTTCTGAAGACAATGCATTTCAACAGGTAAACTCATAACTGAAATAGGTATGCAATTAAGAAAATTCTAAAGACAAAACAGTGTGACAACCCAAGAGCCACGAAAATAAAATAATAAATTATTTTAAAAACTCTTTTACTGGAAGCATTTTATTCTATAAAGGTCTGATAACTTCTTCCAAATTTTAACTATATACTTTCATGCACATCAAGTGACAATTAGTCAGTCATAAGTCATTCCACCAAATAATGATTTCTAAATTGTTCTGAACTTAAAACATTGGTATTGTGTTGTCTAAAAATAGTTGAAAAATGTGCACCTTTTTAATGAAAATCATGGCATATATATATTAAGGTTTAAAAAGATCAAAATCATCCTTACTTATGAACATAGTTGGGTACGTTTAGGAAGTTTAAGAATGACTGGATCTACACCAAAATTAAGAAAAGATATGGTCTAGATTGCCACCTTCTGGTAGCTTATAAGTGCTGCAGTAAGAGAAAGTGGAATGCCAATGCATGTCTTCTCATACCTACAATGAATATTCCAAGACCAGAAAAAAAAATATCTGAAATGACATGACACAGAAAGGAACTTTTATATATTTATAAAACTATAAATATACTACTAATAATAATTTATATACTAATAATATTTCTCTGCTGTTTCTGCAACGATGAGGAAATAAAGCATGCTCTTTTTGTACTCAGTTTGAACTGTTATTTTAGCCTTGATTTTGTTAGGCGATGATCCCTGCTAATTAAGTTATGCACTGTTTTCTTTTTTTAGACATCCTTTGATACTCTTCATTCATTGAGGCTGCTAGTTAGTGCAGGCAGCTCCAATCGGCTGAATATATCTGTCCTCTTGGCATAGCCTTTGTACATTCTAATTAGAACCATCTTCCACTCCTCTTTGGAGTTTTCTTTAAATAACGAGGGGGAAAACAGCCATTTAACAAGTGTGCAGCATTCTCCAGATCTCTAGAAGTTTACCCACATCTGCACCGCTCCCTAACCCTCGCAATAGAGCGGGTCAACCAGAGGGTTAGGGGTCAGCACTTATCCCATTGTACAGCAGAGCCAACATGAGCCTCAGTCCGACACCGTCAGAACGAGGTGGTTCAGGTTCAGGAATGAGAAATGAACAAGAGCGATTCTTTCGACGCGGTTTGCCAATGAAAGAAGGAATTCTAATTAGGAGGAAAACGCATAGTCGCGAGGCTTTGTCGGCCTTTTATGTGTTATCAATGACGGGGAACAAAACAAGAAAACAAGCAGAGGCTGGGACTTTGCAGGTGCGCAAAGACCAATGCAAGACCGGATGAAAGGTACGCCAGGGATCGCCAGCAGGAAGAGGTCCTCGTAAGAACAGATCTGTCGGGAACATCACAACGGGGCTGGTTAAACAAGGAGCGGGTCAGGCCAAGGGTCCGCTCGATTATCTTAAAACGCCCCTCCATCAGCGAACGCCCCGGCCTCTCTAATTAACCTGATTCCCACAATCCACTGCCCTGTGACCACCCTTGCTGCTGAAAAATGGGCAGCATAGGTGACAGAACACTGCCTGAGCCAAAGGAGTGCCAAAGAATGTATTCTTCTAATGGCTCTGAATAGCAGCAAAACAGGCAGATCAGCATAATGGTCATGCACCCCTCCCACACATTCAGTCACACACTCTTTCCCCCCTCCTCCTCCTCATCCAAACCTTGATTAACCTCCTCTTTCCCTCCCATGCACATTCACACAGGCACAATGTGCCTCAGAGGCCCTGACAGATGGGGCCAGGGCTGTTTCATGGGGGTTTCTCTGTGCAAACTGCAGCCTGGTTTGGTACTGTGTTGTCAGGCCAATGAATTGATTCCGACCACTATAGAAGATTCTCTCTGCCAGAGTGTCACAATGGCGACGAGTGTGGGGAGCTGGGAGCAAGCTTGTGGAGGCATGGAGCCCTCACTCATGAATGATGGCTCTGCAAATGCCGCTCATTTTATTAGCATTCATACCTACTTCACTCTTATGTCGGTCATCTAAAGGATGAAGAGCGATATTCCCATAGTAGTACCGCAAGAGAACCTCTTCCTCCAAACATTTTACAGTGTTTTCAGTGGCTCAAGCTTCCTTACATGTGACAGATTTTGAGCTGCCACCAGCTTTATAAATCAAAGGCCATTTTGGTGACTTTTCTCCATTCTCATCCTTAAATTGATCTCTGCGTCACACCCACTCTGACCTTTGAGCTGACCTCAGACAACCGAGTCAGAGCTGAGGACAATCCTTCCACAGACTGGACAACAGGACCATCACACTCCTGTCCCATTCCATCAGTGTCAGCCAGCACAAACCTGGTTAATGTTTCACCAGTCCTCCATTTTGTTCCCTTGCCTTGCAAAAGAATAGAAGAGGAGAGCAGGGGAGGGTTGGTTAATCATGGGGAAAATGGAAGGCAATCGATCGACAAACAAACAGGCTGGAGGGACAATGCGAAGAGACTGAGGAGATTCTTTCCTCTGTGTATCTGCAGCACATTAATTTATCACAGTCCATTAGAAGCGCAGCAAAGCACGAGGCCACTGGATGTTTGGGGTTAAATGGTCTGGGGTTCAAACTGTGTGTAAGGAAATGATTCAGATGAATTAAGAATGGAATAGTTCATCCAATCTGAACATTGAGTCACTCACATAAGCTTATTTTCATTCAAACCTGTCTGAACATCAAGCACCATTCTGTTTACTCCTTAGTCAACTGGCAACACCACCATCAATGCTTACATGAAGATTCCAACACCAAATTTTTAAGCCTTCTGAATTCATGTAGAAGCTTTTTGACAGAACAAACTAAAGATTGAATCAATTCAGACCAGTTTTGTAAACTACATCAATTGTGTTTTTGTCAATAGTGATGTAAAGATCACTTATAGGAGTTTTTTTAAAGAGCCATATGTTCTTGTCAGAGAATATACAGTATAAAGTGTGCATTATGGCTTATAAAATATGTTAGTAACTTATTTTGTTCAGCATTAAACATTCTTTTAGTTTTTGGTGATTCATAAAATGAAATTGAGAGGCTACCGGTAGTTGAGGTGTCAAAAAAACTGACATAATAAAAATTAGGACTATGATTTCTGATGATACACTGACTATATTAACATGGACAACAACAAGCAATTTCTGATTAATTTAATCAGATTAAGGTCATAATAGAACTAAACAGAAATATAATTAAGACGTGGAGTATGCTGATTTTAGTCCCATTATTGAAGTGCATTACGTTCATGTAAAAACCTTAATCAAACTAATAACATTGTGTAAGATTTTTACCACAATTTGCGACAGGATAGTCTATACACACAAGGCTGTTAGTTTTTTTACACAAATTGCAATCAGTATCAAATTCCATCAAAACAACACTCTTACAGCAGATCATACTCACATCCAATACAGTATCTTGTTTGTCATGCGGGACATGCATGAAATGTTCCTTAAATTAAAGTGAAACTGCCAAACCCCAGAAATTCAATGAAACTCCAGAGAAAATGTGTATAACATGGCTACGCAATGAAGTAAATAGAATTATGTGCTATATAACAGGAACATCCAAAAAGCAACCCATGTAAACACCTTAACCATATTATTGTCTTACTCAGATTAAGACAAATAATTCAATTACTGATGTCCATGTAAACATTGTCACTGATGATTTATAAAGCTAAAAAATCAGATTATGCAACAAACTGAACTAAACAAATTGAACAACAAAAGTTTTGTTAATACTGCATAAAGCTGACAAAAAAATTACAAATAAAATTAAACGCCATACATCAAATACAGTACTTTCATGCTAAAATTGAGGCAAGCCCTAAATAAAAATATCCATTCTTTTTGAAGTTTTAAATTTAGTTGAGAATGTTCCCCTTCATTTTGGAAAGACTTTAGCACATAATGAGTTGAGAAAGGCTCACAAGGAACTTTTGTAAAAGAAGCTTAGGCTCTATTGGTGCAAAAACGTAATCTGAATCCTTTATACTTGACAACAGTTTGTTGACAATGTGACCGCAAATGATTCATAGACATAACGGAATTTGTTTTTGTCTCACTGTTCTACATATTAAGTGGTCCCATCAGGACACCATGGACTACGCATTGTGCTCAAAGACCAACCCACAGAGTTTCACATTCTGTCACCCAGTACTGTATTACTCACAGCGTGTTAGCGTACACAAAAAGGGAATCTGAAGAACCTACAGGTAGGGCATTGCTAACCAAAGGGCGACACACATACATAACTAACTGACAAGATGCTGCATTTGCTCGGCTCACTCGCTTTTGTGCCCCTGGGGTCTGCATAGCAAT
The DNA here is from genome assembly GCF_052040795.2 of Danio rerio. Taxonomy (NCBI): domain Eukaryota; kingdom Metazoa; phylum Chordata; class Actinopteri; order Cypriniformes; family Danionidae; genus Danio; species Danio rerio. The sequence goes on from NC_141043.1 coordinate 26,460,034, forward strand.
GGCAAGTACATCTCCATGCTTGAGAATGCATTGGAGAGAAGGCAGCGGTGTGTATTGTTGACTGGCCAGGTCTAAAAAGAAAGAGCACATGGTGGAGAAAACAGGGAGCTGACAAAAGACTTGAATGAGAATCAATTAATTTTCATTTAGCGCAACAATCAAAGGGCTGGCATTAGCATGTGTGAGGCTCATTTGATGGTGGCAGGAGGCAAGGCGGGAGAGGCCAGGCCCACATTAAGGTAATGACAGGGTCAGGCCTGCCCGGCCTCTCTTCCATTAGCACCCCAGTGTTCTCAAGCGTGATCACAAAACCCCTGTGTGGCAGGGCAGATGATTAACCATTAGCAGATTCCAGTGCCACTGGAGTCATTGTGTACATGACAGGGAAAATGAATATACGGGTACCATTCGGAGGGATTACGTACTTTGTGAGACACTTGCAGTGTTTGAGAGATGAGGCATGTTTGTTGTATAGCGTTTGTAGAGCATTTCAGAGGATAAAGCGTTTTTTCAGATTGTTGGTCAAATCTAATTTTGCATTAAAATTAAAATTTGCTATATATTTACTTATACTCAGGCCATCCAAGATGTTGGTGAATTTTTTCTTCAGTAGAGCATTCGGAAAACTTTGCTGAAACTGTGGTGCTTGGTGATTATAGTTAAATGAAACTTACTGAACCTACAAAACTCACAGGTCAAAACACTTCTAGTAAAAAAAATATATATATATATATATATATCGTGAAAAACATCTAATGAATAGGTGCTGAAATGAGAAAAAAAAATGTAGGGCAGTGCATGATTTCCTCCATTGGGAACTGAATGAATCGTTGAAGATTGAAAAATGAATGAAAGCAGGGCAGAAAGAGACTCGCCCTAATACCCCCTCCCGAAAGGAATTCTATATGACCAGAACTGAAGATAAGTTATTTCGAGGGAGCAGTTGTGATTTTTGATAAAAGATTATGAGGCAAATTAATTTTTCTAAACTAATGAAAAGCACAGAAACATAATTTATGACAAGCTCTATTATATAATTATAAAAATAGGAAGAGTACATTTTTATTTCAATGCAACTTTAAAGGTGCAGCATGTAGGATTGAACAAGATATTGTAGTCCAAATTCAAAATATTCAAAGTTTTTTTTTTTTTACCTGACCCCTCCGACAATGACAGGACTGAGCATGCCTGACAAATCGACCCATACACAGTAAGCTGCACAGCTGATGCTACCATTTGTAATGTTTTCATTTGCTCATTAAAAACTACCTCAAGTGGATTTTTATAACTTTGAATCTGCATCTAATTTCAGAGGCTGCTACTGTGGAGGTTGCAATTTCCGGTTGCATCTGCATATATTAAGGCAACTTTCATGACTCAAAACAAAATATTTAGTACCTTTTACCAAGGCAACCGAGGCTGGCGAAATATTAGGTAAACTGGCATTAGGCTGAGTTAAAGAGGAAAAAAACAAAGACACAGAATGCACATTTCAATTGAAAATAACTGACCTTAGCATTGTTTTTACATGAATAAGTATGTTCACTAAGCATTTTTCTTAAACATCTGCTAATATTTTACAGTATTTTTATGCTTTATAAGTGTCAAAAATGTACATACAGCACATTTACTCCAGACTGTCTTGAGTGCTTTCATGATAGTCTGGCTTCCTGTCCCATAATAATACTGTATTTGTGGTGTGCAAACTAAAATGTGAGCTGTTTTACAGTGGAAAAAGGGGATATGCATTCTGTTGTTAATCATGTAAATGGTACATATGGTCTGTATAAATTTTTTTTTTAAAAATCAGTGTTTGTTCATCATTTTTTTTCATAATGCTTATGTTTTTTACTCTCTCTGGAGATATGGTTTGTTGTTTACATAAAAAATAATAAAAAAACATACTGATAAGACAATATTGCAATGTATAAAGTACTCAAGAAAATTGGTAAAACAATTTACTGTTTTTATATTAATCTGTGGAAGAGATCCCATTCTTAAAGTCACAATAGTCACAGAATTGGATTTTATGAATCAAAAAAGACAAAAAGTTGTTTTAGAGAAAAGAAGTGGAAGAGATCCCATTCTCAAAGTCACAATAGTCACAGAATTGGATTTTATGAGTCAAAAAAAGACAAAAAGTTGTTTTAAAGAAAAGAAGTTATTCATATCCTGGCCTGAGGGTTCACTTAAAAAAAACCTGGTTGCCTTAAATTTTTATACTGAATCAAATTAATTTTATGGGCTCTATTTTAACAATCTAGGCGCAAAGTCCAAAGCACAGGACGCAAAAGCATTAAGGGCGTGTCCACCTTTGCTATTTTAAGGACGAAAAAATCTGCTCTGCGCCGTAGCGCATGGTCTAACAGGGTTGAGCTTATTCTCTTAATGAGTTATGGGTGCGTTTTGAGAATAAACCAATCAGATTCTCATCTCCCATTCCCTTTAAGAGTCAGTTGCGTCGCTCCATGGTGCATTTGCTATTTACATGGCGGACTTTGTAAGTAAAAAACAGAACGCTTCACTGTGAGAAAACAGTTAAACAGAGCATCTACAGGCGAGAAAGAAAGATGAGCCTTCTCATTCTTTACTTTCACTTTTACTCTCTTTCATGTAAAAGGAAATGTGTTGTATGCACAGACATCTATTAGCCTACATAATTAATTTTGTTTGTTAAGTGTAAAGATTTGTTTCAAAACTATTTCGAAATTCAGTTTAAATTAAATGAATAAATGAACAATAAAAATGAAGTGTGGGCAAAAACCACAATTTTTATATCCAAACACACATGCTTTGCCCCATATGGTCCAAAACCTGACAGGTGGGCAAATCTAAGCTTGTTTTTAATAAAACAAATATAAATATGCATTTAATAAATAATACTGCTAATAATAATAACATTAGACAAAAGCATATTGTCATGAATAAACTGAAAAAAGCCCCCCGAGATAAAGGCATGGAGGCAGTGGTTTTTATATTTATGCAGAAAATAATTTTATGATAGGGCCCTATGAGTCCATTGAACTTTTAATAAGCTCCACTGACTTAAAACAGCTTGCATGCCCTATAAAATAAGTTAGAACATGATTAACTTAGTTTAATAAGTTGCAACGAACTCAAAACATAAGCGGTCTTGACTAATTGATCATATCGTTTTTTACAGTGTGAGTCAATTAACAGCAAACTTGCGTTTTTTGGGGGTCTACATAGTTTCCAATGATTATTAAAAAAAATTGTTGTGACGTGACCAGTTTAGAACATATACATTGTGATGTGAACCCATACAAGAGATGCCACTCTCAAAGTGCTGCTGGCAATTGGCAATCACCAGTTTTTGCTACAAAATCTTCTTTAATGTTCAACTAAAGAAAAAAGGTCACCTTGGATGGCCTGAAGTTTGAGTAGATTAACAGCAGATTTAGCTTTTTGTGGATTTAGCTTTTTGACTATCCTTTAAATTATTATTATTATTATAATTAAAATAATAATAATAATTATTATTATTATAACCATTATTTTACCAGGAAAGACACATTGAGACTAAAAATATTTTATACAAGAGCATCCTTGCCATGATTTGGCAATATACATCTCACATGGCTTTAACAAACAACAAACGAAAAACAATTAAACAACAGTTAACATGAATCACACATTGACAAACAAACTATTCAAAACATCTACAAGCCTGTGTTTTGATTTCTAAATCATTTATACTCTTTTTAAAACCATTTAGTGAAATCAATTCGTTATACTGCAGCTTTTTTAGTAAATTATTCATTGCAAAAGGTGCTGCATGTTCATTCATTTTCTTTTCGGCTTAGTCCCTTTATTAATCCGGGGTCGCCGCGGCGGAATTAACCGCCATCTTATCCAGCATATGTTTTTACGCAGCAGATGCCCTTCCAGGCACAACCCATCACTGGGAAACATCCAAACACTCTCATTCACACAGATATTCACCTATAGCGCATGTCTTTGGACTTGTGGGGGAAACCGGAACACCCGGAGGAACCCCGTGCGAACGCAGGGAGAACATGCAAACTCTACACAGAAATGCCAACTGACCCAGCCGAGGCTTGAACCAGCATCATTCTTGCTGTGGGGCGACAGCACTACCTACCGTGCTGCATATTTAAAAGCTATTTTTCCCATCTCAGTCCGCACTTTAAGAACAGACAGTTAATGCATGTCCTGTGACTGAAGGCCATAAGGACAGTTTTTTTGCAAATGTAATTCTGGCGATATGATGGGAGTAAACCCAATAGAATTGTAAGCAAAGATATGCCAATGCTTGAGCCTACGAATGGACAAATGCAAGAACTTTGGTATTTTATACTTTGATATTTTATAGAAAGCAGTAAAAATAGAATATACAAAAGATATGCAAGGATAAGCAAATCCAATAATGTAAAATAACAAAGAAAAGCCGAGGTCCTTGGGGGATTGACCACTGTGGCGATAGGTGCAATTATCCGTGTGTGTGTGTGTGTGTGTGTGTGTGTGTGTGTGTGTGTGTGGCAAGAGGGTGTGTCACAGACAGGTGAAATGGGGCGGAAAGTATTCGTGAAGAAAAGAGTGTAAAGAACAGTGTGGTTACGATTGCAGACAGGGTCACATCTGTGACATCCTAGACACAAAACTATAAAGAAGTAAAAGTGTGCAGACATGCCATATTGTGAAAAGCAGCCTGCCAGCTGTTTTGGGTATCTGTCAATTAAATGGGAATGTATTTCATTTCTCATAGGCCTGACGACAGCTTTATAGGCCCAACAAGACAGGAAGCTTTAAAGGGGATGGGTCACCCTACGTTCAGCTGCAAATCAGAGTCCTTATAATATTTGTAATCTTTCCAAAAAGCTGAGCAATATAATGACAAAAATGGAGTGTGTAGCACTTTGGCTATTCAAAATGAAATAAAAATAAATACATTAAAAATAGCTCATGCATAAAGAAGGCATTTTATGTAAGAATATATTAAGAGTTCAAAGGCAAAAACCTCTAAGTCTCATCTGAAATTTTCTTCTAAAATGAGCATTTTTTTCAGCCTCGCATGTTTATGTTCAGTTATTTCACTTTAAAGGCAATGAAAAGAACTTATTCATCACTATGAAAGTAAAATAATCAAGCCTACAAACAAGAGCCTGGGAAAAATGCTAATTTTACAACAAATATCAACAGGTATTTAGAGGCTTTTGCATCTAAACTCTTCATATAATGAATAATGTAAAAAATCGGTAGCATTGGCATCCATAGCAAAAAGGAAAAAAATGCGCCTTTCCAAATTTGAGTTAAGTTCACTAGCTCTTCATTTTCACATTTGTCTTTAATAGTTAAAAAAAAATCGTCTTTCCTAATGCTATGAATTTTACAGCCCAAGCTTACTAGAAATACTAGAAGGAACTGTCTACATTTTTGTGAATCTGAAATGCATTACTTGGGGTATGTTGTATGTTTCAGAGAAAAGGAAAAGAAGGAAGGGTTTGTCGTACAGATCCCCAAACCACTAGCCTAAACTCTTGCCTAAATCCAACCAAGAGTGTTTTCAAAAGCAAAAGTAGTAATGTCAGCTTATAGACAAAGAGTAATGTCAGCTTATAGACAAACCAGCTGATCGACGTGACTTTGAAATGCTCCTTTACAGTCAGACACCGTCTTTTCCGTTGAGCATGTGTACACATGGGCAAATCAGCTTTGTTGGAGTAAGAACTTGCTCATTTGCATATTTGCAGGAAATGGACGTTTTTAAAACTTCAGTACCGATTAGTATAGAATTCCAGTATCATGACAACCCTACTTTGACCACATAGTTGTATAATCATACATTGCTTTTATCTTTTTGTGAACCGTCCTTGACCAAACTTGAACCTGAGTGCTATGCATCACAAATATAATACAGAACAGAATACTGAGCAAACTGACATCGCCAGAAAAGTTGTCCAAATAGAGACAGATGAGTGGTGTTCTGCAAAGCATGGCACAAACATTATTATTTATTTATCTGCAATATTTCCCTGTAAATATAATTAGTGTGAAAAGTAACAGATGTTATTGGCATCACACTTCCCCATAGTCTTCATTTTACCTTAAAACAAGTCAAAGGTATGTTGAACTAGGTTTGCGGTTTCACAAAAATGTAGGCTGAAGCATGTAATTCCAATGTGCCTGGGCTGTTTAATGTAAAGCATTGGCAAATGCTTTAGTTTTTCTTCTCTTGAAAACAAACAGACTTACGATAATTTCTTCCAGAGCTTAATCCACTACATATCGCATAAGTCTTAATCTAGAGTAGGTGTTTAACCTTTACAGACCACAACTCTTAAAACACAACAGCTACTTTAGCCGTAGTATTGTAGCAGCTGTAGCTACAGATTTTTGCTTTATGGGATTAAGGACACATAGACAAAGCAGAAATGGAAATTGGTTCACTTAGTCCCTCTCTGGTCATCAGTCAAGAGAACATTTCAGATTGGACAAAAAAAGCCAAAAAGGAAGCAGAGAGGTGATTTGACAAAAAGAATGGGTTAAAAGAAAAGCACTAAAACACCTACTGAGCAAAAGAAAGTGAGAGAGAAAGCAGAAGAGGGTCTCTTTTCATGGGTGTCCACACACTAAAGACAGGCAGCACTTGACAATACTGTACAATGCTGTTCTGCACTATTAAGTGCTGTGGAGGGCTGGGCCCAAGACAAAGCCTTCCACGGTCCCTGGAGCTGCAAGCCCCAGTGGGTCTCCTTTTTCAGCCCATATGTTTCTGCCCACTCATAGACCCCTCACAGGCCGCTCTCAGCCTGCTTTTGCTGTACAGCCACATGCTCAGCATCTGGATACATAAGAGGACAAGACTCTGGTCACCTTGACTACCAGCCCTCCTGGGGTGGAGGTGTCATCCTGCATGGTAAAACTGCAAAGGGATTGAGATAATGTCCAACAGTTATGGGAAACTCTAATTTAAGAATGTATTCCCAGTAGCAAAATAAGGTAAAATCCAAAGGCCTGGGACTACATTGAAAACCTGGTGAATAGTCTGAATTAAATTAAAAGTGAAATGAGACTATTATATGTAGGTCATTAATAAATACATAAAGTTTATGAAGTTTAAGTGATGCTGTTATTACAGCGAAATGATTTCTGAAATTCATGTAACTACATTCATTAAAGTTTCACCCAAACTGTTACCTTGTTCTACAACAACATAATTTTTCTAACATATTGTGTGCTATTATCGGTTTATTGCATTTGGTCAGTTCTGAATCTCTATAGAAATATCAGGAAGGTAAAAGCAACAGCTCTGGCAGTTCTCGGTCGTAAATACATATAGTTACTAAGTGTGTGTGATCTGTGACTGATGGACATTGTGTTTGTGACAGTGATGGACTGCCAGGATGCTGCCAGAAGAGAGGACCTGTCTTAACTTCTTTAACACATGGACACAAAAGAACCAAGAAGACAGAAAGAAGAGAGAGAAAGAAAGGAGATGGGGGAGTGCAAGGATGAAGGAGAAGAAGAATCACTTCTTAACAAGTGTTTACCCTCATTCTGTTCCTGAGCTGCAGTGCAGTAACCAACCATGGAGAAAGGCAGCTCCTGATCCAGGAAGAAATCTCAAAGCCCTTGAGGTCAGGGGTCACTAACTCTTCCATTGTTCCTGACAGGGCAAGCACACTCCAGCTTTTCTCCAGCTTTCAAAGGCCTGGACTGGGGGAGGAAAGATATGCCAGGAACAACTGGGTCAGGACCAGGGGCTTTGTGGCTACTAGGGAAGAAAGAATCAGTCAGAAAAGGTTAAATGAAGAGCGAAAGGACCCTTCTGTCCAATTATGGAGGGACAAACACTCTCTGTGGCCCATAGGGTCAAAGTTCACTATAGCCTTTAGCAGTGGCACACTCATGCCTTTTGTAGCTCAGATAAGATGAACCTCCACTGTGTTTATTTATGTCACTCACTGCCCAGTTTTCAGGGATATAAATATTCCAAACTTGAAAGCTGCCACTTAGCAGTATAATTTTATTGATAACAAAACAGGATAGGTAAAGTCGGTAATCTTATATATGGCCACATAGCCAACATCTCTTAAAACACTCTGCTACAGATCCCTTTTTAATTGGATGGCTTACTGGACAAAAAGTGAACAAGGACGTCTTGACTTTCAAACAGTGTTTCCAAACTTGAGCAAATCTTGGTTTGAGTGAATGGGCTTCATTGAGAATCAGAACACCAAATAGTCTGACTGCTTAGATTCAGATGCTGTCCAATATAAAAGCACACAAAGGACACTCTGAGATCCAGACGCTTTCATGTCCACTGCAAGAGGATAGAAAATGCAAGCCTAGCATGTAAAAAGGAGAAACCCTTGATGAGAATGGGCTCCTTCCGCCCCTTCCTTTCAGCTCTGCAGTCATTGAGGTAGGCCTCCTCTCGAGCTCATAACTATCGCAGGCCAGACCTGCACTTGTCAGCTAATACCTGTCCAGCACAAAGGCCCTTGCTGAGCAGCACAGTGAGTGTCTTGGTCCAAGCCTTAGTGGATTAGGCCACCGGAGGTATTTCCTCCTGACTTTGGTACCACAAGATTAGCTTCTAAAATTAATCACCTGCTTGTTAGGTTAACAAGCAAGGTGCAATCATGTTACTGCTCTTGACCCTGCCTTCATCAGTGTTACGCTGAGTTCTTGACTGTGAATGCAGCTGTAAAGTTACTGCAAATTTGAGACTGGCTGTCTGAGGACCATGCACTCTTGTTATTATCTTGGTAGTGATGGGGACCGATTGAGCTGGTGGCGCTTTATTAAACCGGTTTAGTAAATCCTGTGATGGATTTAATCGCTCTCTGGATCAAGGCAATGCATCTGAAGTCACATTCCTGAGGCTCTTTAAAGTTCTCAGACAGTGCATTCTTGAAGTTCATCAAAACTTCCAGGATTAGATGTGGAGAAGGAGTGCCACTTAGACAAGCACTTGAAAGTCTTGCATTCATTTTCTACATCTAACTCTTTCATTCAACTTCAATGCATTAAAATAGTTTTCTGGTATTGATATACACTATTTTCCTAGTCAAGTTATTTTCCATCAAAATGAATCCATGAATCCTATTTATTTCCATGTCAGCATTATTACGTGGATAAATGTGTTGTGTAAAAAAACTGTAATGCAGAGGACAGAGAGGCCTATTTCAGGCTTATCCATTTTCTGTGCATGACCCCCGAATTCTTTATGTTGGATCAGGGAACCAAGCAAGGCATAGCAGAGAGGTGAGGGATGACAGAAGGGGGTGGTAGGGGCAGATTTTCTTCTCCCTTGGACTCCTCTCGGCAGGCATCCTCCATCCCTCATGAGCTGGTCTAAGCCTGTTGGACACACATCAGGGTTAGTGTGAGCAGACTCAGCTGGAGCATGCCAGGCTCAGCTTTTCTTACCGGATGACCTTTAATCATGGGATCAGGGGCCATGCCTGCAGCTGGACACATCCAGGATTATACTAACACCCAAGGTCACACTTTCACAGTCAGGTCACTGTCACATTGGGCCAGGTCTGACTTATGTGATGGTGTGATCTGCACAGCCAGAGTCCCACGTCTTGGTTGATTACAAGATTGCTTGGGGTAAACCCGTTCAAGGAGTCATCATCAGTGTCACTGTCATTTAACCATATCATTCTTTACATTGAATGGTTCTATGCTACTTCTTTAAGCTGATTCTTACCTCACAGAGTCTCATTTACATTCCAACCAAAAATTATCAAAGACCTACAATATGAGACCTTGGCCGGTCTGCAAAAATCGCTTTGATGTTTGCTGTTTTATCAATGAAACTCTGTCTTGCTTGGGAACAGGTGCAACAAGTGTGAACGTTACTTAACTGTTGTGCCCATTCAAGATGTAATGCATGAGTGAGGGGCCTCGCTGTGTGGTAAATAAACAGTTGATCTAACAAACACTTGAAAAGATCAAAAAGGTGCTCAATGCTCTTCAGAATCTTGAGGTTCCCAGCATGGTGTCCGTACAGCACACAAACGACTGATTAGCACAGCGGCATCTATCTTGCGGACTGTTTTAAGCTGCGGTGTGGGCTGACACCGGACTATGCAGAGCTCCTGGAGTGCGAATGGGGGATTTCTCTGAGGTGCTGTCAGCGGTGCTGAAAGGCCTCTCTGTCAGCCAGAGTCAGCAGGGAGGCCGAATGAGTTGACCGAATTATTGCTCAGGCCAATGGCCTCACTCTGAACAGCAGTTTGTCTTGTGCTGGCATAGACTGACTTTCTCAGTGCACATGTTCCTTATCTTGCCTGGGATAAGGAACAACCCCCAACCCTTGCCTTTTTGGCATGCAACACACACAAATCTCTTCCTTCTAATCTCCCTTACTTTTTCCTTCATATTTCTCATCTACGTCCCCCAAACCCTCCCTCTTACTCATACCACCAGCAAGGCGCGCCCTCATTTCTGCTTCCCACTCTAGGGCAGAAGAGAAGGAGGATGAAGAGCCAGGATCTTTTCATAAGGAACAATCTGCCAGGGAGCTGGAAAATGAGCGGGCACTCAATTAAGAGCTGCCCATTGAGGCGTTGGAGTGAGTCTGAATGAGGGCCCCTCCAAAGGAATGAAGTCCAATGAATAGATTGTGGGGCTTCATGAAATATTAAAGAGTGGACGGATTTCCCACAATATTTGTACACCTCTCTTTGTGGGGATTTCTCCCTCCATTGAGCCTGAAACTGTTAACACATCCGCTCAGAAACACGGTTCAGCCAGTGTGCTAAAGGGCCTGGGGGCCCAGCATCAAACACTACCCTTCTCTCTCTCACTCTTTCTCTCTGCAGTACTGCTCATGCATAGCTTTCCTCACAGTGAGAGAAACCGTGATCTATTCATGAAGGGGATTACAGCACTTTTAATGACCACCTGGCCTTTCTGCTGCTCTCCATTGAAAGAGTGTAAAACTCTGTGCCGGGTTCTCACTTCCTAGAGTGCTTCGCTGTCTGCACATGTGGGTCATGCTTTCCAACCATGAAACAAGTGTTACTGTAGTCCTATAATTACAAGAGTACATGTAGCATTTACACTGACCAGCAGTTTTGACTGCCAAACGCAAAGGTAAAAAAACAAACTTGCTTGTGCCTGTGCTTTGACAATATTGTTTTACACCCTCCACTTTTTGTTGCCTGGCTCTCATTTTTTTTCTCTCTCTCTCTCTTTTATTTGCCTTACCTCCCTGTTCTCTTTTTCACCACTCACTTTTCCCAGCAGATCAAGTTGAACAGAGCTTCAGACACTGAGGATAAGGAGCTGGTTAAATCTGCCATTAGCATTAGAATGGCTGCATATTCCTGCAGTGAACCAACATTAGTTAATGTCAGAGCTGAAGGGCTGAGGGCAAGCCAAGAAGCACAGCTCTCCTGAGCAAAGTGTGCTTGGTTGTACAGATTGCACCTCTTGTGTTGGGACGGCGTGTGTGGCCTGTTTTGTGGAGCCATTAACCAATGCATTACAGTTACAGTGAAATTCTTCAAAGAGACACTCGAAGCTAGTTTAAAGACAGCTGTTGACTGCAACTACACAAAAAGCATTTAGAGCAATACTAGATCCTGACTGGAACCCACTTCATCTTGCGTCCTGATTTTATATTCTTACTAAATTTAAACAAGCATTTTTTTGTTTGTTTTGTTTTTCAATATGGCACATTTAGTTAATGCAAGTTAATGTATTTACTAATATAACCTATGAACAATATATTTATTAGTAGTGGTGTAACAAATCACAAATCTCACGGTTCGAATCATAGTACAGTTTTTGAATCACGGATCAGACCATTTTTCAGATTAGCAGAAAAGAGAGGAGCCAAATGTCAGTTGCTTTCCATTTATACAAAATATTACTGCAAAAAACAGCAGTTTTAACAAACAGAAATTAGAACCTGCAATTTTAATACAAATAAAAATCAAGAAAGAACCAGCTGGAAAAAAAGAAAATATTTAATACGAAAAATGATCTTTGCTATACTGTTGTTGATAATGTTAAATATAGAAATCTAACATCTTGAAAATAAATATATGTTGTACAATTAATGATTCAACAATTCACCCATAAAACTTCATGTTTCATTATAGGTGTATCATTTTATCATGACCAATTCATAACAAAATGTAATTGCTACAACATTCACCATTGTCAAGTTCCATTTAACAGTGATTTTACCATAAACATCAATGCTTATATCTGAACTATAAACTGTTATCCCAGTACTTCTGTGTTATTTAATTGTTTGTAACCAAATGGAAAAGTCTCAAAACTGAATCTTTCTCGATCAAACGCATATTTGAATGCAGCTCTTCAAAGCATTAATAAACATATGCAAATCATTATTATTTAGCCTATCATTCATGTTGCGCGGATTTGAATTGAGATCACAATCTTTTAATGGGGGGTGTCGTTGTGGCACAGTGGGTAGCATGAATATCTCACAACAAGAACATTGCTGGTTCGAGCCTCAGGGTCAGTTGGCATTTCTGTGTACATGTTCTCCCCATGTTCGCATGGGTTTCCTTCGGGTGCTTCGGTTTCCCCCACAGTCCAAAGACATGCAGTATAGATGATATGGGTTAGCTAAATTGTCTTTACGTGTGTGAATGAGTGTGTATGGATGTTTTCCAGTGATGGGTTGCAGCTGGAAGGGCATGTGCTGTGTAAAACAGATGCTGGAAAAGTTGGCAGTCATTAAAGAAAATTAATGAATGAAAGCTTTACATTGAATGCATTAATGCAGGCTAAACAAACAGTGACAGAAAACACCTTTAATTAATTATCTAAGAAAGCATTTAGGTCCCACCACAACTTTTTCCGCCATCATTACATTTTACAGGGAAGCCAAAATGCTTTGATACTCATGTTCTAAATGACACAGGAGGAGATCTCTCTGCAATTGTTATAAATGTTGGATTAACCTACAAAAGTTATTGATCCGTGGGTCACATGCGTTCTGAACAGTGAGTTGTGATTCTTCCGAATAACCATGATTCTTTACACACTAGTTATTACAGTACTTGTTTATCTTTGTTAACATTAGTAAATTTAAATACAGTTGGCATTAGCTAATGTTAATAAGAACAGCATTAGAATTTAATAGTGCATTTGTAAATGTTGAATTATGATTAAGGAATGGCGTTCAAGCATTGTTCATCGATTGATCATGTTGTTAATACATTAACTAACATTAACTGGGACATAATGTGTCCCATGATATAAAATGTTACCATGTTTAAGGGGGGTGTAGGGGCTGGGGGGTCGTGCAGTAATGTTTGTTGTGTTACTATACTGGTTATGAATTATTACTAGGCCATATTTTCCTACAGTACATATAACCAGCCTGTTTAACACGTTTGCTATACACTGATCTAATGCTAATTCCACCACTGTTGTTGCATTTTGCATCTCCATTATAAAAATAAAACAAACATAATACAAGTCAAATAAATAAATATAGTAATATACTTTAAAAGTTAACTGAGAATATATGTTAATACAAACAATCAATGCATGATTCAATAAAATAAATAAATGAATAAACCAATGGAAATTCCAACCAATAGAATCTGATGAATTCCCTTTTGTGTTTTTAATTCACATCAGGAGTTTTGCGAACAAGCTTAATCACAGGTAGGGGGGCAATTCGATGGTGTTTCTAGCTTGTCGCCTTCAGATAAACACAGACAGTTTGACAGTCTGAACTGGACCCCCAGTCTTCAGTAAAATGAGAGCCGAATATATTTCATGTTTCTTTCACTCTTCATGCTGTCTTTAACAACAGTTTTAGTGCGCCCTTGCAGTAAAGCACCGACCCTTGCAGTAAGATCTCATGTCCGGCTCTCTAGGAGTAGGCTCCACACTGCTGCCAGACAGTGTAGCTGCTGCTGGGGGGCCGCAGCGGAGAGCAACCCCCTCAGTCTGGCCTCCATATGCTGGAGCTCTGGAGCCAGGCTGGGAATGCTCTCCTACTGCAGCAAGGGCAGTCAGGGGGCAGGGGGCCTCGGCAGGCCCCGCATTGTGACGGGGGACAGGAGCCGAGCTGGGCCCAGCAGGAGAGAGAAGGCTTTTTTTCTTTAGAGGAGCCAACCGGAGCGCTTTCTCACAACCTGCTTTCTCTTCCTCAGCCTCTCACGTCATTCACTCCCTCATTCTTGGGCTGCTTACTGGCAGATTGATACATTCGCTGAAATGTGCTCTTTTTGTCATTCCCTGTGAACTGACTTTTTTATGAAACTGCCTCCTCCCCTCACTACTCACCCATTTCCAACCATTCTTTGGCAAATTAAATCAAACCATGCCTCCCATCTCTCAATCATCTTGTATGACTTCAAAGTCTTCCGCAGAAGTATGCGGCACTTTCCCTTTTGACGATCCAGACAAATTTTCTCCATTTTCTTGCCTCTTTTCTAAGCCTCCCATATAAAGTTGATTGCTTGCATGAATGGCGACCCTGAAGGAGAGCCATTTCTATGGGTTTACGCATAAATTCCAGAGGCTTATAGATGGCACCCCCTCTTTGTTTTGGTGCCATCAAAGATGTCTGAGACTGGGTAAGACGGAATGTGAAGATGGTAGGTCAACAGGTCCCAGATCTGTTTTCCTTCCACTCATGTTCACACGAGGGCCTGCAGATTAGCATGACGAAAAACATAAAGAATTTCTTCAAGTTGTTGTTTCTAAAACGCAGTGAATCATTGTAGCTTTTTGAGGGCTGTTTAAAGAATAATGCTTGTTTGTGTTCTTTTAGACATAACTGATTTATCCACTGACAGAAACAAATCCTCTTTTCTTGATCTTAAAATAAAGCAGACAAAAAGTTTGATTTTACACTAAATATTGAATAACAGGAATTGTGAAAACAAAAACCTACATAATTATAAAAAAAATTTACACTCATGTCATTCTAAACCTATTTTCTCTGTGAAACAATTCATCTGAAAAGCTCATGATGCTTTAAGGCTTCAAATATCGATGTCTTGTGTACTACATTTCGTCTTCCTAAACATAAAGGGGAATATGGTTATATAAATATTTTTGAGTCATCCTCTTGAGTGAGATGCTAAACTGCTGATCAGGGGTGAGTTTCTAAAAACAATTGTTAGCTAACTAAGGTCGCAAGTTCCATCGTTAAAAACATGGTTTTTAATTTGCTGTTTCCCAAATCTGTCATTCCAACAAACATTTGCAAAATTGCACGCTTGCAAGTACACCTCTAGAAGCATAGTTCCTGGTTGTGTTCTATTCCCTGTTATCCCCCTGTGCCCTTTTCATTAAGAACGTTCCACATTGGAATGAATAAAGCATTAAGGTCATCTCACTTAGGTGTAATTTGCTTTTAAAGTATTTTTACAGTTCAGTTTCAACAAATCTTCATATTGACGATTCCATTCCCTTCGCAGTGCACTTTGAAAACATTTATGCCATTTTAAACACAGACGTGGCTCATGACTAAAGCTATAGGTGACCTATTATTTAAAAGCGCAATTTAGGCTGTTTGCTCTCCAAAACTTGTGAAAACAAATAGTTGCAGTCAAATATATATATATATATATATATATATATATATATATATATATATATATATATATATATATATATATATATATATATATATATATACACAGTTGAAGTCAGAATTATTAGCCCCCTTTTGATTTTTATTTTCTTTTTTAAATTTTTCCCAAATGATGTTTAACAGAGCAATGACATTTTTACAGTATGTCTGATAATATTTTTTCTTCTGGAGAAATTCTTATTTGTTTTATTTCGGCTAGAAGAAAAGTAGTTGTACATTTTTTTTAAAACATTTTTGGGACAAAATTATTAGCCCCTTTAAGCTTTTTTTTTTTTCTCGATAAGTCTACAGAACAAACTATCAACATATAATAACTTGCCTAATTACCCTAACCTGCCTAGTTCACCTTATTAACCTAGTTAAACCTTTAAATGTCACTTTAAGCTGTATAGAAGTGTCTTGAAAAATATCAAGTAAAATATTATTTACTGTCATCATGACAAAGACAAAATAAATATGTTATTAGAAATAAGTTTTTAAAACTATTATGCTTAGAAATGTGCTGAAACAATCTTTCCTCCATTAAACAGAAATTGAGGAAAAAAATAAACAGGGGCGCTAATAATACAGGGGGGCTAATAATTCTGACTTCAACTGTATATATATAAATGTAAGATTTCTGCAGTGATTTGAATGTGTCAAACTATAAAAGTAAATTAAAAAAATGAAAAACAAATAAAATAACTAAATAATATCCTACTTAATAATAGTAACTATAATAATAGTAATAATAATAATAATAATAATAATTATTATTATTATTATTAATATTATTATTATTACTACTAAGTAGGATTTTTTTTTCTTAATGAAAAACCTACAAATTAGGCTTACAACCATAAATGATTGATGATTTATATGAGATTAGTGACTTTATATAACATATTCTCAAAAATATTTATAAAGGAAATATATATACCCTAGGTCCTCCCATTTACATGTAGTTTAATTAATATAGAAAATAAGACCATGTTTTTACCAAAACTAATACTAGATTTGTTTTAAATGCAAGTGCATGTAAATCATAATTTGCACAAAAAAATTATGGAGTTTTTCCTCTAAAGAAGTAGTTACTCCACCCCGTTTTGAGTGTCATAATGGATGTTTTACATTATAACTAACGTGGTTCAAACAATGGATCTGCGACAGAGAAACTATGATTTTGGGAAACACTCATTAATACATCATTCTTTTCGCAATCGCTGCATCATACTACAGTATGATAGTTCAGCCGCAGTTGTTTGGGAGTCCAACTCAAAGCAATTCACTTACAGATTAAACTTTTTTTTTTTTTTCCATAAAAGTGGGAATGAGAATCAAAGAGTTGACTTCAAAGTGTTTGGATATTTTGGGATAGTTATATGTAGGATAAAATAAAGTGTTCAAATTACTATAGTCCACTATTATGGTACTTGTATTATGGGATACACCGTAAAAAACTGTTTTCGTATAGCTTATGATTCATGGTTATTTTCCTTTTTTTACTCTTTCAAACTACAATATGTACAATATAAAGCTAAATAAAAGTGACTAAGAAATTCGAAATTAAATTGCATGATTATAAAGTTGTCCCATTATAAAATTATTAAAAATAAAGGTTCCATTAGGGCTGGGTGGTATGGCAAAATGCCACCTCGATAATTATTTTTTCATATTAAATGATACTGATAGATATTTCAATATCAGTTGTTAATGGTTTCAGATTTAAAAGAGTACAATGACTGAAGCCACAAAAATAAGAGGGTCCATTAAATGGCATAACATTTTTGCTCGATAAATTTGTGGTGGCCGTAAATTCAGTACATCTCTATATGAACACACTTTTAGATTCCAATTGTTGCACTTTTCTGCTGTGTGATTGGCTCTTAGATCAATAAAGAGTAAAAAGTCCAGAGCTTATCATTGTTATTCACATGATATTATACTGAATTGTGATCAAATTTGTTTATCAGCCCAACTCTAAGTTCCATTATAAAATAAACAAAAACCATCGTGCACTAACATATTTAAAGTAGTTCACCCACAAATGAAATTCTGCTGCTACTTAACTCACATTAAATGTTAACGAAGAATTTTAGCTGGAATCATGTCTTTGGATATTCTTATAGTCCAAAACCACAGCTATTGGCACTTTTCAAAAAAGTCAGAAAAGTTTAACAACAAAAACATTTTATGCTAATATATATAATATATAAATAATATAAAATATAATATATAATATATAAAATACATGTTGTTACAATTTTTCTGTATACTGTTCTGCTAAACATCTTGCATGGTTTAAGGATGACAACAAATTTTCATTTTTGTGTAGTATCCCTTTAAACTTGAAAGCTTAAAACACTGAAAACAGCAACCTGTATAATTCTTCCTTTTTCTTTCAAAACAGAAAGTATAAAACTGTAGATACTAAAAATCTCTTACTGACATCTTTGAAAAAAAAATTAAAAACAAAAAAGCTTTATGCCAGTTCAGAAACAATTTATAAGAGAAAATATATTACTGACACAAATATTTTGCTTCAGTGGCATCTGCTCCCATGAGATTGACGGCAAAAAATCTCATTGAAAAATTCCAGCACTAAACAAGTGTGTTTTGGTATTCATGGTTGAGCTGGCCTGTGAGCTTTGACAAACGTGCATCTCTGCTGCCCTCTTCTGATGCTTTGAAATTAAAAGTGGTTGACTTAAGAAACAATAGTAACCAATGAATTAAAAAATTTGTACAAATTACTGGCTTTTATAAAAATTTTTGCACAATTTTTGTAAAAAAAAAAAAAAGAAAAAAAGAAATCATTTAAAATACCCCCCCCCCCCCCCAAAAAAAAATTCTTTTACTCACATTTTACTTGTTTTAAACCTTAGTTTCTTTCCTCTGTTGAACACAAAATGAGATATTTGAAGAAAGCTAGAAAACCTGTAATTATTGTCTTCCGCAGTAGTTGTTTTACTAAATATAAAAGTTAATGGTTACAGGTTTTCAACACTCTTCAAAATATATTTTTTGTGATCAACAGAAGAAAGAAAATCACAGAGGTTTGCAACCACTTGAGGGCAAGTAAAGTGAGTAAATTTCCATTTTTGGGTTAGCAAAGCCACTTGAGTGAAAATATTTTGATGGATGAAGTGCACTTATGATGACTATAAATATTTCACAGATTCTTTTGACATTTTACAGAATGCAACCTTTCTGCACACTGAAAGGTTAACTGAAATCCTTGCAATTTTGGCATTGAAAACTTCCGCTAAAATAAAATGAATTAGACAATTTGCAATGAATAGTTTTAAAAGGATAATGTGCTTTGCATGCACTGATATCATTACACATCATAAAATCACTCTTCGGCCTTAACTCTGAACAACTTTGAACTTTCCTTTAATAGAGCACTTTTCACAAGCTCTGCCCTGGCTCTTTCAAGGAGCTGTTTAGTATGCGAAGAGCACATAAGCAGACAGACAAATCAAAACCACACTTTGAAAGGGTTTTTTTGAAGGGCTTGTCATTTTTCCTCTCCTGCTCTTCTTTTGCTTTCAGGTCACTGTCACTTTTTGGCACCTTGCCGCTGGTTGTCAACTCTGTCTGCACCTGAGTGCTTCAATCCCTTAATGTTAAGTGACATCAGCTTGATATAAAGCTCCCATTTAATTTGAGCTGACTGCCAAGATTAGAGGACAGCCATTCAATCCATCAGGCTGAAACTACAGAGTTGAGATATTGTCAGAATGAACTCTCACACACTGGGAGAAAGGTGGAGAAAGGTCATGTAACATTAAAAACAAATAAACTGATAACAGATTTGATTTGTACATTTTTTGCACCAGGTTCTGATGCAATAATATCCGTTATAAGTTTTGCTCTAATTTTTTTATGCTATCAAGCTAATGTTATACAGTTAAACTCAGAATTATTAGCCCCTTTGAATTTTTGATTCTTTTATAAATATTTCACAAATAATGATAAACAGAGCAAGGACATTTACACACGTCTTATAATATTTTTTCTTTTGGAGAAAGTCTTATTTATTTCGGGTACAATAAAAGCAGTTTTTATTTTTTTAAACACCATTTTAGAGACAAAAATATTAGCCCCTTTAAGTCATATTTTTTCAGATAGTCTACAGAACAAACCATCGTTATACAATAACTTGCCTAATTACCCTAACCTGCCTATAGTTAACGTATTCAATCTAGTAAAGCCTTTAAATATCATAGCTGTATAGCTAAACAAATTGTATTTTATACAAGCTGTATAGAAGTGTCTTGGAAAATATCTAGTCAAAATTATTTACTGTCATCATGGCCAAGATAAAATAAATCAGTTATTAATAATGAGTTATTAAAACTTATGTTCATAAATGTGTTGAAAAATAAAATTGAAAAAATAACTATGAAAAATGATGTATGTACATGAGTTGTATTTAAGTCAGACCGGCCAGCCTTTATGAAGTCACAGACTCTTAGATTTGCTTATTCAAGACACTCGATTCATTAGCACTTGTTATTTATCAAATAATTGGACCAACATTTCATACAATTTGTCCTTTAAGTAAGTAGTCCATGTGACCACTGATAGGCAGTGTTGCAGTCATTTTTCAAAATTCAAAATTCTGCACAAAAAGTATAACTTTGATTTCTTTTTTAAGGAGATCATGCCAATATATTTATATATTTACATTACAGTATTAAAAAAAACATTTAATACTGATGTAGCCAACGTGTGGTTACTTCAAAATACCTTGTTTAGAATGCAAAATAAATAAATTAAATCATAAAATTAGTAAAATAATTATTTTAAATGCATTAAAATATAATAATAATAATAATAATAATAATAATAATAATTTATCAACAAATAAATAAAAACTTATAAATCTAAGCAGTGATCTGTTAATAATATATTATAGTTGCTCTTATATATAATAATAATAATAGTTATGAGCGTTTGTAATATTATTGCAGGAATAATATATATATATATATATATATATATATATATATATATATATATATATATATATATATATATATATATATATATATATATATATATATATATATAAAATATTCCTGCAATAATATTACAAACGCTCATAACTATTATTATTATATGTCTATATTATGTAACATGAGGTGCAAAACAAGATAACGCTGCACATATTCTTGACCATGTTCCTTATAAAAACGCTAAGGTTACATATATATATATATATATATATATATATATATATATATATATATATATATATATATATATATATATATATATATATATATATACATATACATATATATATATATATATATATAATATTCCTGCAATAATATTACAAACGCTCATAAATACTATTAATATATGTCTATATTATGTAACGTGGTGCAAAACAAGATAATGGGGCTAAGAATTCTGACTTCAACTTCTTAATTGCAATAAATATACTTAGCCAGCAGGTGGAGGCAAAGCTTGTAGAAATACAGTTCTGAAAAACAAATTACTTTAGATTTAGATTTTGCAACATAATTTTTCTCCCTGAATAAAAGCAGTTTTTGTTAACTGATAACTCCCTTAGCTGCCATGTTTAAAACTGCAGTTCAGAAGAAAGTCAATGAACCTAGTGTCCTGCTATTACTGTTAGAGAGCTTTGTGATATGTAAGTGCACTTTACAGACAGCATCTGATGCACACTGAAGTGTGATCCTCATTTTACTGGGCTCTCAGACTGACAAATTACAGCTTTACTCAGGTCTCTGACTGCCTGTCTATCATTCAGAGCTCTCAGCACACATTCATGACAAATAATGACAGCACAGGGAACGTCTACTGAGAGTTTTTCCATACAGAAAACCACGTTTTAATTTAATTTAATTTAATTTAATTTAATTTAATTTAATTTAATTTAATTTAATTTAATTTAATTTAATCATTCATTTCTTTTCTTTTTGGCTTAATCCTTTTATTAATTCGGGGTCGCCTCAGCAGAATGAACCACCAACTTATCCAGCACATTTTTACGCAGCGGATGCCCTTCCAGCTGCAACCCATCTCTGGGAAACATCCACACGCACATTCACACACACACACTCATACACTACGGACAATTTAGCCTACCCAGTTCACCTGTACCATATGACTTTGGACTGTGGGGGAAACCGGAGCACCCGGAGGAAACCCACACAAACACAGGGAGAACATGCAAACTTCACACAGAAACACCAACTGAGCCGAGGGTCGAACCAGTGACCCAGCGACCTTCTTGCTGTGAGGTGATAGCACTACCTAGTACCTACTGTGCCACTGCGTGGTCTAATTTAATTTAATTTAATTTAATTTAATTTAATTTAATTTAATTTAATTTAATTTAATTTAATTTAATTTAATTTAATTTAATTTAATTTAATTTAATTTAATTTAATTTAATTTAATGCTGAATGACAGTTTCCCTCACTGTTATTTATGAAGTCAAAACCAAAAGGTGTCAGTTCAGCATAGAAATGCATTTGTTTGATTTTTGCTCGCATAAATAAAAAACTTTTTTGGTCTAAAGTTAAATAAGCATAAATCCAATGAGGCCAGTATGTTTCAAAGTGTGTTGTTGTATGTTTAAAGTGCAAATTAATAATAATCAGTACAGTAGTGCCAGAAGAGAAATATTAATTGGTATGAAACAGAATTCAATAGTGAAATAGAATTAGCGAGCAAGTAATTTATAATCCCTTCAAGCGTTTTCTGCCAGAATCTTTATAATGGCAGAAAAAGCTTATTACTTTGATAAAGGGCATGGCTAAATAAGCAAGCCATGTTCATTTCCTCTGCTTTGCTTTCTTTGTTGATTAAATAATTGTGGTACACATACAGAGAGAAGGACAAAGGCAGTTCTTAAGTATCTAATTTAGTGCATATTGACTAATTATTCAGCAATCAGCATGAACAGTGGAACAAAATATTGTGGATTAAATGCAGTAAACAATTTATGCAATTTGCTATAGATCATTTAAGAGCTGTATTATCTAATATTTTTGCAATTGATTCATTTTTTAATAATTGTCTTTTTAGTCATTACTTGAACTACTTGAATTATTCTTCAATCATTGATTTTTCTTCAGCTTAGTCACTTACTTATCAGAAGATGCCACAGTGGAATGAACCTCCAACTATTCTGGCATGTGTTTTACGTAGCAGATGCCTTCCAGCCGCAATCCAGCACTGGGAAACACCCTACACTCTCGCATTTAAACACACATTATGGCTAACATAGTTTATTGAATTATTCAACCGGGAGCACTTGGAGGAAACCCATGCAAACATGGGGAGAAAATGCAAACTCCACACAGAAATGCCACTTGCATTTACAAAATCAAACATTTCATTTAAAGATTTTTCAAAGGATCAGTTCACCCAAAAATGAAAATTATGTTGTTTATCTTTCACCTTAGGAACACAAATTAAGATATTTTAGATGAAATCCAAGAGCTCTCAGACCTTTCATAGACAGCAATGAGAGATTTAAGGCCACAAAACAAACAAAACAAACCAATCAAACCAATCCTACCCCCCACACCCTCAGCACCCGATAGCAATAAATCATACTTACCTTAATAAATGAACAGCCTGACCTGCAGATGGTGTGGTGGTCATGGAGGAGCGGAGTGAGTGAGACTGATTCCTGAAAGACCACAGGGACAGACGAGTCTCCGCAATGATCCTGTGGACCAGCCTGAACACCAGTGACCTACTAACACCTGCAGTTCTCCACGATGGACATCCAGCCTTCTCTAGCCTTCGGCACCTAGACTGCAAATATGCGCAATAAGTTTGGCCAGAGGAGAAATGGTCATGCCCAACTGGGACTGATTTCTCTCTAGGTTTTTTTCCTTCACTTCATAAATTGGTGAAGTTTGTTCCTTGCCACTGGCTTGCTTGGTTGGGACTTGTGGAGTTGCATATCGATGGATGTGCTCTTCAAAGTTTGGACTTTCAACAGTGAAAATTGAACCAAACTGAACTTCAACTTTGAGAACTGGACTGACACAGTTTCAATGTATTAAAACTTCTATGTTAAATTGCTTTGATACAATCTACACTGTAAAAGTGCTATAGAAATAAATATGACTTGAATTGAACATAACAACAACTATTTGACTAAATATCTACAGAACAAAAGTCCTACAGAAGTAATACCATTGGTTAGCTAAAAAGCAACCATATGGTCCAGCACTTTCATACATTTTATGATCTCTGTAAGTTTTTTTTTAGCACTTAAGTCTACATTTACATCTGTATCCCAGACCAGATGACAAAGAGCTAGTCATAAGTCTTTTCCATACTGTGCCATGGGTTGCACAATGACTATAACACCTGAATGAGCTTGCTGATTGACAGATTGCTGGTTAGGTGCACTGGAGCTGATGCATGGAAGGTATAGGATTGGAATAAAGATAAGAAAAGGGGGATTATTAGAGGGAGGAACATATGCCCCGCTCTTCTAAGCCTTTCTGTGTGCCGAGGTGCTGAGAGGAATAGCTGGCGGCTCAGTGACCCTGAGTAAGGAAATTAGAAGGCAAAGGCAAGAGGTGTAACAGCCGCTTTTGAGCGCCGGCCATGCTGTGGCACAGGCCCCGGATACAGATGAGGCATTTTTCACTGCTGAGACATTCAGGGCTGCAGGCGTTGAGGTCTGGGCACTGTGTGTCATTCAGAGAGCATGAAGAAGATTTCTATTCTCTCAGTATAAAGTATTTTCTAAGTGTAAAGCAGTTAATTTTCTCTTCACAAAATGTATGTAGTGTTTGCAGCAAACATGCCAGCGTGTGTTAAAAATACAGTGATATGTCTGTGTAAGATGAGTATGCCTACAGGAGCAACACTAGGAGAAGGCTGAGTGACTGATTATGTAGAATAACTGAATATGTAAAGCACTGATTATATATGTTAAATACTTCTATGAAGCTATATGTGTCAGAAGTTAGAATGAGTAACATATTATCAAGTGATTATGCTTTCATGACAATGTATGTAAACACTTAATCCTTTTGCATAAGTTGCATCTATGGAGAGAGAACTTTGGTGTCAAAACAGTTGCTGACACAGACCTGTAACATCTCTGCTGACATGAGCTAGTGGGCTGAGAGCCAAGAATAGCAGGACCCCTTAGACTAGAAAACCTATTCAAAAATGGTCAAGAGTTAAAAAGAGACTTAGGGGTGTGTCAAATAATCCTGTATAAAAATTGTAACAAACACACTGAAACTTCAGAAGGTGCAGGAGAGACTTCAGAAGGTGTCCAGGAGAGACTTCAGAATGCTCTGGGGTCTGCTCTGCTCTTTCTCGGCTTTATTATGGAGAATAAAGTCTATTTTCTGATATTCAAAACCTCCGGTCTGATAATTTCTAATTGATTAGTCGTCGAATTTACGACAAGCACCGCAGTGGCAGACGTGTGAAAACAACATGCTCAAACTGGCTGCTACTACTGCTGGTCTGATGGACAGACAGACACACTGTTTTTAAAGAAATAGTTCACTAAAAAATGAAAGTTGCTGACAATTTACTCACCCGCAATATGCTGGTGACTTTTTTTTCACTATTTGTAACTAACTATTGTATAAGTAACTTCTATTGTTTCACTTCAGACCAATAATTATGTCATCTTCATGAATTTTGTCTACATTAGACCTTACCCTGCAGTTAGAAGATTTGCAGAAGCATTTCTCACATTTCACTTTATTGGTTTCATTTAAGTTCCTTTAAGGCAAGCCATCTTTGAAATGTGTTTCATGCAGTATACTCAGGCATTCTGTTTGAATTGGGAACAATCAAAATCTCCAAAACTTCTTGCCAAGCTTACAATTAAATTTCATATTAGGAATCACCAATTAAATTAAACAACAACTGTATTTTAAGACAGACGTTGAATCACACAAAATGTGTAGAAACTTGTAAAACACATGTCTGGTCCAACACCCTCCCCCAGAGAACTATCAATTTGTAGCCATTGATATTTGGCTCCTTTACTAGAAGGCTAAGCTTCATTTGCCATATTGACCATTCAAATCTATACAAGTGACATGTCGTGTGCAAGTCCTTGGTTTCATATGGCTATAATGATGTGCGTTTAGGTGGCAGCAATTGACATTTCACAACGGTAAATGGGAACTAGTGCTGCGCACACACAAACCATAAACAAACAGTGTTTAAGTACCTTTTTCACAGTGCTTCTCGTTTACCACAGAGGGCGCTTTTGCAAATATGCCTGATAATCCGATAATCAATATCATTGGTAAATATTTAAGAAAAGTGAAGAAATGACAACCCGTTTTTTTTTTTTTTTTTTGTGACCTCATGACTTACATTGCTTGCTTGGTTTTGTCACTTCGTTTTAGTTTTTACACTCTGATTCATAGATGAACAGTCAATCAGCCCTCTTTCACACTTGGACGATGCCAATTCCTTTAGATGTGAGCCCAACCAGAGGTGAAGTGTGGAACACACCAAACAAACTAGCCTGACAGACTTTTCCCAATGGCCCAACGCTGCCTAATTGCCAACTGTCGGCTTGATGTCCTTTAAAAGAGGAAGAGCACATTGTAACTCGTATTCAAGCAGAGTGCTTCATATGATCACCTCTGCATGATGCAGCATTTTCGTCCTGACCACTACATTAAAGTCTGAGCTGGACATCTACTTCATCATAGGGCCAGCTGGTGTCAGCACTAATCAGCCCGAAAAATCATTTCCAGCAGCCAGCCTGCATCTCTGCATTCTCTTCAATTACCTAATGAAGCGCTACGGCCCATTAGCGGAAAGGGCTTTGCAGAGCTCTCAAGATCCTCTGTCCCATTCTGACCCCACTGATTTTATTCTCTGGCTAGTCATGCTGTTCACCCATATAGAGATCATGATCAACTAAAGATGTAAGACACTAAAAGTGCAATGCTGAGTGTATGGAGGGACATGATAAACGTAAATGATAACGAGAGATGTGCAAGGATTTCAGAGCACACAGACTGCCACATGTGAGTGCCACATTATTGTATTGATGTTTCTTTAACAAAAACTGTAAATCAACAATGGAAATAGCTAATAAAATAGGATTTTAAAAGCGATGATGATACATATATTAGTGCTGTCAATCAATTAAAAAAATAAACGAATTAATCACACTTCTTTTAAAATTATCCGCGATTATTCGCGATTAATCACATTTAATAGACTGAAACTTGTAATTTTGGCTATTCGAATGTAAAATTAATGTCAACGCAAGACAAAAACTATTTAAATTCAAAATATAATTGTTTATTAGAATTTTTGTTTAACTTGTAACACAGATTTCTTCATGTAAACAACATACCCACAATAAACCATCAAGATCCTGGCTTGCAATGCCAATAAAGAAAAAAAAAATTATTTTCATGTTGGATTCTAAGTGAACTGTAAAAAAAATGTCAAAATAAAGGCATTACAGATATGGAAAACTATAATAATAATAAAGTATTGAATACAAACAATTGTACTCATTCCAGGGCTGGACTGGGACAAAAAAAAATAAAATAAATAAATAAATCGCCCCTGGCACCCAGAGCGGCCCACTACATCAATCAAAATGCTCCCCATCTGTGCACGCCCTTGAATATGTCCACCAATATGTCTAAAAGTTTTAAAAAAGTATATTTATATGGACAGATAGGTAACTAGATAGAATAAACAGGAATATATTGATCTGTGCTGCGCTGCATGCTGCAGAGTGCAGGGACGCAAAATTCAAATGCCTGCTCTCCGCTTCTGCTATCCCGCACGTGAGAAACAGGCATGACTCTCGACTATTTTGACACAGCTACGTTGCACGCTTACGCAGAGCCCAACATGGAAGTTTGTGATTAGGTCAGCCCAATGTCAATAAAGAAAAGAACCAATGGGCTGCAGATTATGTCACATCGTCAATCACTTAGGCAGAAAAACATAACAATCTGCTAAGTGTTTTATGGGCCGATTAGATCATCAGAAGATGATCATTCGGCCCAAAAAGTACGTCGGCCCAACGGGAAACTGCCCAGTCTGCCCCTGGCCACAACAGGAAAATATTCGTGATTCGTATGGATCATAACCTATGGTTCGAAACACACATGGCCTGCGGATTAATAGATTTTTACATTTTTGTGTTTTTACTGGTAGATTAATCTAAAATTTGTAACTCTCACAAAGAGATCACCTCTTGTGTCATCCAAATCATATGTATCAAAACACTCAGGCTTTCCTGTAAAATATAATGATAATGGAAGAACTTGTGGTGGGTTATTCAGGATATGGAGGGTTTCATTAAAGGTGTTTTCTGTAACTACTTGCTTCGCCTGCATTAATGCGTTCAGTGTAAGCTGCATGACTCTTCATTAAATGATCAGAATCTCAACACCCACGCAACATACAGTAAGTTATAAATGATGGTGATTCATGATATTAATCCTTCAAACCGCTGCATTCAAGTCTGAAAACACAAAAGTCTTTAGTCTTTTAAGTTAGTTATGAAGTTACAAACTGTCAAATAACACAGAAGTACAGGGATAACAGTTTATAGTTTAGATTAAACCACTGATGTTTATGGTAAAGATTACAATCATTGTCATATGTATTCAACGACGCTCAAAAATGAAAGTTGCAGGCAGCAACTGCATTATTTAACACATAGGTGGCGACAACTAGCTATAAAAAAAAATTGCCACTGAATAATTTTTCAAAACCGACACATCTAGCAATGAAACGTTTTATGAGTGAAAAACTGAATAGTTTATTGAAAATTAGACTAAAAATAAATATGGGTTGTACAAATTATAATGTTAGATGTATATTTAGCCTAATTAGCAACAGTAGTAGTAACATTTTACAGTTTATTATTATTCAGCTGATTATTTCTTCATTTTATTTTCAATAAAATTACAGGTTCTTAGTTCTGTTTGTTAAAACCAAAACTGGGACTAATCCAACAAAAAATAATTATGATAACAGTCCAAAAATGTGTACAACCAAATGAATATGTTGGTTAAATTATTAAATACAATTTTTATAAACAGAAAAATTAAGAGAAATAAAATACTTTTATTTAAAATCATGTGCTCTTTATTTTCTTTTTTGCAAAAACTCATTTTAATTATATGTATCTTTCTATTGCTAAAGATTTTAACCAAACTTTTGTTTGTTTGTTTTGTTTAAATGCACCAACTGCTAAGACCTATAGGCCTATTAATAGAAAAAAAAGAAATCTAAAATTATCATTGTCAAGATTGCAATCTTCTATCTTTTAAGTAATACTTTAAGAAATTATCTAACCAACTATTTATAAGTAGATTACCAGATTGTGAAAATGACCTTTCGTACTCTTTAAATAGACTGTGCTGTTCCCTGACTGAAAAAGGAGGACATGAACAGGTCTTATCACCGATAAGGACACACACAGTATCTGATAAACTACAACGATGACACTTACCAAATTGGCCATCGTCTAAAGTGACTCCAAAATCCTTCCCACTGCAAGTCATGGTTTATGTCTGTCCCCACACAGCACTATTTGTAAATGTTGAGTCAGTCTATCAAAGTGCACAATGTGATTTATAACATTATATTAAGTACAACCTCTGTCATAGTAAAACGAACAGAGATTTTATTTTTTTCCCTGAGTCAATGCCTGCAGAGGCTATATGTCTCCTGAGTGGTTTGCAGAAAGCACAAGGAGAGAAGAGTAGACATGATTTAGAGCTTAGATCAGTTTTATGGGGCAATTTATTAACGGAGTGTTCAAGCCGGCAAAACGTGTGCACTCAATTAGGAAATGAGTCCGCCGGGGCCACTCCAGTCTCTCACGCCACTGTAAATTAGCTCTAATCAAAACGTCTCCCCCTGCTGATAGTGGGCTGAAAAATTGTGCCCTTTTAGAAACATCGAAGCATAAGCACAACAGGTTTTCAGACTAATGCAATACAGGGATGAGCAAGTTTTTTTTTGGAAGTTACAATATTGGTCAAGATGATGCAGTAGTGCAGCAGGTAGGTCTCGCCTCACAGCAAAAAGGTCGCTGGTTCGAGCCTCGGCTGGGTCAGTTGGCATTTCTGTGTGGAGTTTGCATGTTCTCCCTGTGTTTGCGTGGGTTTCCTCCGGGTGCTCCGGTTTCCCCCAAAAGTCCAAAGACATCCGCTATAGGTGATTTGGGTAAGCTAATTAATAATTGTAATAGTGTATGTGTGTGAATGTGTGTTTATGGATGTTTCCCAGTAATGGGTTGTAGGGCTGTGCGATTTAGTGAAATTTTCTAACTGCAATTGTTAGACAGATATTGTGATTTTGATTTGATTTGCAATTTAATTTAGTAATTTAGTTTTTTCAAGCTTTGACTCAATAATCTGTATTGTAGCTTCTTACTGCTTAAATGCAGTGAGTGTTCATTAAAAAAAGGAACTTAAAACATATTAACTTATATTAGCAAACATCTCTGAAATTGTACTTTGCTGTTTCTTATTGGAAGACTCTCTGTTTTGCCTTATCTAACTTTTTTCCTATTGAAGATCACTTCCCCCATCAACTCCTAGTAGCTCAGTGGTTACATGACTCACCTATCATGGCAGAGACCCGGGTTCTATCCCCGACTCTGACAGACGAAGAATAAGATCAAGACAAAGACGACGACTACGAAAACCATAAAGACCAAGCAGACGAATACTTAGAAGACAAAGATGATGAAGAAGACCAAGAAGATGATCAGATGAAGAAGAGCATGACCAAGAAGATGAAGACAAAGAAGATGAAGACCAGGACAAACATAAAGACCAAGATGAAAACCAAGATGAAGACGACAAAAAAAAGATGATGATGGCGACCAAGAAAACGAAGACTAAGTAGATGATGATGAAGACAAAAGACCAAGAAGATGATGATGAAATCGACAACGAAGATGACAACAAAGATGAAGACCAGGGTGAAGAATAAGATGAAAAAGAAGACTAAGGGGCCAATCATAACGAATGTCCATTTATGTTCCAAAAACGCGAGGTGCACTGTACTGCCTTTTTGTTGACAAGAAAAAAAGGAACATTGTGCGCTTTTTTTATGTCGCTAGATAACGACTGAATCAGCTGGGTATTTTGCGAGAGTGTTGCTGTTGATAAAAAAATATAACTTTAATGTATAATAATATTGTGATATTCAAGATTTGTGAAGTCATACAGCTCTGGATAACTCAAAACAGCAACCACAAGTCTCTCTTCTTCATCTTCAAAAGTCTTCCTTTTTTGTCTTGACAACACAAACACTGCAGACACCCTGACGGAAACCCCGCCTCTGCTTTCATTTTATTGGAGAATGAAAAAGACGCGATTGAAGTAATGTGCTTTTTCCGCTCAGAGTTGACTTTTTTCAACGGGGAGCGCATGGCGCTTAAGGGCAAAAACACGAGGCGCAGCAGGTAGTTAAAACGCAAGGCGAGCAGGGCACAAAACGTTCACGGCCATTAATAAACCATTCAAAAAAGGCGCCTCTCAATGCATAAAGCGAGTTCGTTAAGATCGGTTCCTAAAATGAAGAACAAAAAGAAGACGGTGACAAATAAAACGAAGATGAAGATGACAAAGAAGATGAAAAAGACAAAGAAGACGGTGACTAAGACAAAGAAAACTTATATAAAGAAGAACAAGAACAAAAACAACAAGTGTCAACTGGCAGTACTTTTAATTGACTTTTTAGCAAGACGCTCCTCGTACAGCTGCCTGTGGTGCTTTTTTTAGAAGCTGGTTATTGTATTTCCTCATGCTGTGGCAACAATTCTGCGACAGCTCTTACAAATGAACTGGTTTGTTTGGGGTCTGTGAGTTTGAAACCAAAATACTTTCATTTTACTGACGTGCTGTTTTTCTTTGATATTAATTGGTCTAATAATGCTTCTGAAGTGGCAGACGGCATCATCAAACTTGTCCGTGCTTTCCTGTTTGTTTGTTTTTTATTGTTGGCGTTCCACATAGTTCGGTCGCGCAATTCTGATTGGGCAGAATGAAAGTGAGCTTACTCAATTGGCTAGTAAGACGAAGGTCACGCAATTGCTCTGGGTGGGGGAAGTTGAATAATATGTATTTTATATCACAGCCTTTTTCGATTAGCTAATCGCAACATTTAAAATCGCGATGGTGATTTGATTTTGATTAATCTCACAGCCCTAATAGGTTGGAGCTGGAAGGGCATCAGCTGCATAAAACATATGCTGGATAAGTTGCCGATTCATTCCGCTGTGGCGATCCCAGATTAATATTAGGGACTAAGCCAAAAAGAAAATGAATGAATGAATGAATGAATAAGTCGGGTAATAACTTGCTCAATAACACGCACAATTTCACATAAATTACAGCTTGAATGGATGAAATAAAAAAAATAATAATAATCACATTGATAATTTGATGATTAGGGATTCCAGAGCAGTCTCAAAAATAACTGTCTTCCTGTTTCCCACCATTCTTTAAACTAGGTTTCACCCAGTTGTAAAAAAAAGTTTTAAATGACTACAAATATTATTTCAAATGATGCCTTATACATTGAAATAGTTTATATTCACAGAAGTTATTTAAAAGAAACATAAAAAATATAATAATTTAATAGCAAAAAGGATTCTTATTTTGGCAGTTTCTATAATCAAGCATAAAAGTGCTTAATGCTGAAAAACCACCTAACAATAACAGCAAATGCGAAAATACTAAATAATATCAGATCTTTGCGATATTAAAACTCAATCAAACAATCATTAACTGTGTATAACCAGTACTACAACCATGAAACTAATCATTGCACTGACAAGACAAATGGCCAACTTCATTACACACATGGGAGTCAAATAATGCATGTTACACCAACAGCAAAAGCACAGAATATTTTACCTACAGTATATAAATATTTTATGAATGTCTAATGAACCCAATTTACTAGCAATCATGAGCCCAATTTACTAGCAAGAAAAAACAAAACACATTATTACGAATAAAGGTAGGCCATAACTGCAAACTGAATTGCCTGAACCAAATCTTCAAAGTCCTCTCCTCTCAACAAATATGTAAATCAATAAACAATTCTTGTAAGATTCAGGCACAGACGTATGATATCTTATAATATGTTAAGGGCGAGATAATTAATGATGATCTACAGTGAAAAGAAAATTAAGGGCCATTTACACCTAGAACGAAAATTACAACAAATACTATATTTCTGTCCACACTAGTGACGATGAAGTAAAAAGTTAAAAGAAATAAAATTATTATTATTTTTTTTAATGTATAGACCGATGCTTTACATTTAAATACTTGAAGTGTTTGGACTATTCTTAACTGTATTTAGAGTATCAGATTTTAGGGGGGGGGGGGGGGGTTGTGTTTGTTTTTGCTGTATGTACCACTTTGTAACCAGCAGATGTCCTCGGTGTGCTAGATTTCTTTCTCATCTAACTGGTAAATCAGGACATTCAGTAAAGTGAAATAAAAATAAATAAATAACATTAAATAAAAACACTTTTCTGCCCCTGCATCCTCAAAAAGGCCACACAAAGATGTCGAAAGTGAAGCGCCCGATACCTGGGGTAGGTTGTTTTATACCACAATTTGCTAGCCACAATTTGCTAGCCAGTAGCTTCCATTCTTGCTATTCATTTCGAATGAGTTATTTAGGAGATTTTCATTATCAGCAACATTTAATATAAAACGCAGCTTCTCTGCTATGAGCGAGCCCTTTATATGTGAATGGATGATTGGCGGTCAGAGTTTTATGGTTATTAACAACTCATCATTAATGCATCATCATTAATGCTCTGATACACATTACAACGTTATCGCTATGGTGTGCACCCTATTGCTTTATATTCAGAACTTTTTAGGACTGTCTTACATTATCGTTATCTTTGTTGTCCTTTGTGCAGGGTATAACATAAAATACTCCAGTAACGTTAAGCAGAAGTTGGTTTCATAATAAACACATGCGTGACTAAACTCATGATCCACACTCCAATCCAGACGGTGGCGGTAATGCTCCAAAAAGCTGGTTGTCAACCACCATGGCACGAAGATCACAAGAAGAAAAAGTTTGGTTTTTTAAATATTTCATGTGGATTCCGGTCAGAAAGGTAAGCTTTTTACTGCTTGTGTTCTGTATAATTAGCGAATTTAGAGCTTAAAACATTTCTACGGTGTTTGGTTGTAACAGCGTTTAGTAATTTACAACAGTTTGATACGAAATGTAACTTGCTTTAAGAAACACGACTGGAGCTAATGTATGCTAACGCTAACAGTTACAAACACGTCTGAAAGTTCCTGTTCCTTTTACACAATGTTAGATTGTAACGTGTGTAGTAACTGAAAACTATTTTAATTATTTTAAAGAAACATGAAACGAATTTGTGTGTATGCTAACTTTGCGTTAAAGAAAGTTTCTGTAGACGAATCCATTACCATGGCAAAACGTGTTTTTTTCCTGATTTAACGTTATAAAGTAACGTTACCGTGGATGTTGAAATAATAATTTTACAGGCGTATACTTATCCAACAGTATTAATTCTGTGATTATGTGTAAATAAAAACTAATCGTTTTGGATTAATAAAATATTATTGTTTATCTTGTTTATGCAGTTAGTCACGAAAAGTGATCGAAACTCGACTGTTTACTATTCTCTTTAAATTATCCAAGAGAAATATATTACTATGCACTTTAATTCATATGTGTTAGCCTATGTGAATCAATTATATCTTTTGCTCAAGCTGTAATGGTCAGTTAATGTAAAACTGAACGTCTTAAAGCAGATTTTGATGGTTTTTTTTATGTTATTGACAGTGATAAATTCTGATTTAAATGAATGGGTAACAATATTTGTTGGTTAAGTCTTGTTGTTCTTGTTTAACAAAGGTTAGTGAGATCATTTTGCAGAACATCACGACCAAAGAAGTCAATAGCACACTCTTTTGAACGTGAATAGGCATGTTATAGTTGTGTGCTAAAAGTCCATTATAAGCTGTAAACTGCTGATACATTTTCAACATAGATTGAGCTTTTCAGACATTACATTACTAATTGCTTCACAAACAGCTGAAATGGTTTATTGTTATTGGCTATCATCATCATCAAACATTTTTCACAATGGTAGGTTAATCTTCATGGGTACAGAATAATGCATGTGCTTGACCATCTTACAAATCTATGTCTCAGATTCATAAGGCTGTCACTCTGCATGAATCTCCGAATAAATCTTGTGCAACCTTCTGTGTACTGATTATTTACACTATAGGTATTATATGCATTAATTAACTTTGATAGTATTTCAGGATTTTAACTTTTCTTTACGGGAGGTTAACAACAATGTGATGTTTTATTA